>NW_025813488.1:8539135-8820500 GCF_021976095.1 Xenia sp. Carnegie-2017 | reverse complement strand
TGGCTCTCTTCTACAAATACAATACTATGTCCGACTATTTGATTGCACGAATTTTGTAATTCGATCACGTTTTTTTGACACGTGTGTTTACCATGGGAAAGATGGATTGCTTAAATGTACGTAGTTGTTTAGACTAGTTGGATCCTTAGAAATAACATGCGGCGTTCTAGTGCCTTGCGCTTAAGAAGGTATCGGGAAGCATGGACCGAAAACGGGGTTTTTTGCTTTCGAATTTTATCTTTTTGTTTTCTTCTCATAAATCAAACCAAGCAATGTTTCAATTAACTTCTTATGACCCTGTCTGACACTTATAAATAAAGACAACCTTAAACAAGTTTTATATCAATTTTGTCGGTTTATATCTTTCGGATTTAACTCTCCCATTTACTGTTTCTCATGTATCACGAGTAAACCATCCATATGTTTCATGGAAAACAAACAAGGATTATGTGGTTCCCTTAGTTAACATGCGACTCTCTAGTGATCAACTATTTATGGGTATCGGGAGGCATGGACGGAAAACGGGATTTTTTGGTTTTCAAAATTTGTCTTTTTCTTTACAAGAATTCTTCTCATAAAAAAAACTAGAACGTCCAACGATACTTCAAAGGTTCAAACAACTTCTGCCTTTTTGAACTATAACTTAAACAAACACTAAGCATGTTTATACGTTTTTTACTTATTGCCTTTTACAACGTATTTTTCTCATAAACTTTCGCGACGAACGAGAGCCTCCTTATACAATATGACTGTTTCATCACGAACGAACGCATCCATGGGCTTCACGGAAAAAAGGGATTATGTACTTTGTCATAATAGTTTCTACAAAGATAACATTTATTAAGCTAAGAAATTTGAAAATAAATATATTTGAGTTATTAGCAAATAACAAGTCGATAATTCATTGATCATAATCATTCCAATTGGTCTGGAACAACCATGACATTAATAATTTCGACCATCCAACCCTTTATCAAGGGCTATATTATTAATTAACGACAGTAACTTGATACGTCGTTCTTGCTGAACACCTTCAGGTGAAGTAGGATCATCAATAATCTGTTATATATAAAAACATAATTTATCCATAGAATTATAGCAAAGTTACCATGGACAGATGAGGGTTATTAACGCTATAAAACTTAAATTCAATATATCGTATAAAGTACCTCAAATCCCGACGATTTCTCGTATCGAAAGGATTCTAAAGTAAAGGTGAAAATTAAGATAAGAAATTTCGAAGAATTGAAACTAGAGAATTTTTCAACAAAAAAATGTTGAAAATACCTGTACTACCACAAGATTCTTCAATGTCTATGCTCTAAAATAATAGTCATAAAAACGACAATTTCAAAAAGCATAAAAAAACTAAGTATTTGTAACATTGGTGAAAGATACAGGATGAACATGAAACCCACTCAGAATACGACGGAACGAGATCATAACCATTTGATGTGAACTTATTCCTAACAACGTTTGCGTAATCCGTTAGCATACCATGAAAACTAACTTCTCGTTTAGGCGACGCTTTACTAGCAACCTCCTCAACGTCTTCAGGACAATTAACGTATACTGAACTAGTGTCACAAGGCTCAATGACGATGACCAACCACTAGCCATACCTAACATGTTACCACCAGAGATCTTTCTTGGGTAGATCAAGGTTTTAGGAACTTTAGACAAGGGTTGTGTTGAGCTGAGAACTAAAAAAAAACAAATATGGATAGATGATGAAGTGGAGAACAAGAATAGAGGTTAAAGAAGACACACTACGTATACTCATTGGTGTTTCACAAGAGTATATATTACAAGATTTCTATGGATCCAACTAGTCTAAACAACTACGTACATTTAAGCAATCCATCTTTCCCATGGTAAACACACGTGTCAAAAAAACGTGATCGAATTACAAAATTCGTGCAATCAAATAGTCGGACATGGTATTGTATTTGTAGAAGAGAGCCAATAAAATAAAAAGATTCTCTTGGGGCATTTGTAAATATTAGTTTAGAAATACAGATCGACTAATTATAAAGGCAGAAGATGTAAGAGTGAATAAAAACCATTTCCCGTCAAATCAAAGCGTCAAAGCTTGGATATGACATGCAATATGCAGATGTAAAGTTGTAGAGAAAAATAAAAACATTTTAACGTTGTCACGGATATTACGAGTGCCGTAACAAAGTGTTGACGAGTTTCACATGCATTTAACAAAACAAGCTTGAGTAGACAAAGAGCATGCAAAAAATATGTGATGGAAAACTTGCTCAGCGCATCTACAAGCACCAACTTCAGAGCTCGCTCTGTCACAAATTAATTGAGAACCTGAGCATTCGTTGTCAACTCCACAAACTCTCCAATCTCATGGTAACGACCAACTGGATGTACTAGTACCGATTTTGGAGTAATTAGCTCGCTCAGTCACACGTTTTAAGACAAATCATCTGCGCATGCGCAGTCAACTTGACGAGCTACCCAATTCATGGGTATGGCAACGACCAACTGCATCTACTAGCACCAATTTTGAAGTAAATAGCATGCTTAGTAATAATTTAGTAGAGAAATCGTCTGCGCATGCGCTCAAGCATGCGCAGTCCACTCGAGTAATTGTTCATAGTCATGACAAAGACCAACTATATGTACTTGCACTACATTTGTGTCAATTAACTCACTTAGTCGCAAATTATCAAAGAAATCATCTGGGCATGCGCAGTAACGATAACAATCATCCCACAACTTTCGTACGCCTTTAAATTTTGGTATATATATATATAAAGCTGAAACTTCATATAGTAGATGTCAACTAGCAGTGGAAGCTGGGTGCGATATAGTATGCAGTGGCTTAGGGGCCCTCACTTCGGTGGCGACCGCACTCTCCCTGCGTACCCTGAGCAAAGCCTATCGCAGGTGATCTCAGGGTCTGATGGGCGGAAGCTTGCTATTGGCATCTCCCAAGTAGGATAGCGTGGAGGGGCGAAATCTCCTACCGAAACGTTAACATGCCGCGTTCAAGTGCCTTGCGCTTAAGAAGGTATCCGGAAGCATGGACCGAAAACGGGGTTTTTTGCTTTCGAATTTTATCTTTTTGTTTTCTTCTCATAAAACAAACCAAGCAATGTTTCAATTAACTTCTTATGACCCTGTCTGACACTTATAAATAAAGACAACCTTAAACAAGATTTATATCAATTTTATCGGTTTATATCTTTCTGATTTAACTCTCCCATTTACTGTTTCTCATGTATCACGAGTAAACCATCCATATGTTTCATGGAAAACAAACAAGGATTATGTGGTTCCCTTAGTTAACCTGCGACTCTCTAGTGATCAACTATCTATGGGTATCGGGAGGCATGGACCGAAAACGGGATTTTTTGGTTTTCAAAATTTGTCCTTTTCTTTACAAGAATTCTTCTCATAAAAAAAACTAGCACGTCCAAGGATACTTCAAAGGTTCAAACAACTTCTGCCTTTTTGAACTATAACTTAAACAAACACTAAGCATGTTTCTACGTTATTTACTTATTACCTTTTACAACGTATTTTTCTCATAAATCTCTCGTGATGAACGAGAGCCTCCTTATACAATATGAATGTTTCATCATGAACGAACGCATCCATGGGCTTCACGGAAAAAAGGGATTATGTACTTTGTCATAATAGTTTCTACAAAGATAACATTTATTAAGCTAAGAAATTTGAAAATAAATATATTCGAGTTATTAGCAAATAACAAGTCGAGAATTCATTGATCATACTCATTCCAATTGGTCTGGAACAACCATGACATTAATAATTTCGACCATCCAACCCTTTATCAAGGGCTATATTGTTAATTAACGATAGTAACTTCATACGTCGTTCTTGCTGAACACCTTCAGGTGAAGTAGGATCATCAATAATCTGTTATATATAAAAACATAATTTATCCATAGAATTATAGCAAAGTTACCATGGACAGATGAGAGTTATTAACGCTATAAAACTTAAATTCAATATATCGTATAAAGTACCTCAAATTCCGACGATTTCTCGTATCGAAAGGATTCTAAAGTAAAGGTGAAAATTAAGATAAGAAATTTCGAAGAATTGAAACTAGAGAATTTTTCAAAAAAAAAATGTTGAAAATACCTGTACTACCATAAGATTCTTCAATGTGTATGCTCTAAAATAATAGTCATAAAAACGACAATTTCAAAAAGCATAAAAAAACTAAGTATTTGTAATATTGGTGAAAGATACAGGATGAACATGAAACCTTCTCAGAATACGATGGAACGAAACCATAACCATTTGATGTGAACTTATTCCTAACAACGTTTGCGTAATCCGTTAGCATACCATGAAAACTAACTTCTGGTTTAGGCGACGCTTTACTAGCAACCTCCTCAACGTCTTCAGGACAATTAACGTATACTGAACTGGTGTCACAAGGCTCAATGACGATGACCAACCACTAGCCATACCTAACATGTTACCACCAGAGATCTTTCTTGGGTAGATCAAGGTTTTAGGAACTTTAGACAAGGGTTGTGTTGAGCTGAGAACTAAAAAAGAACAAATATGGATAGATGATGAAGTGGAGAACAAGAATAGAGGTTATAGAAGACACACTACGTATGCTCATTGGTGTTTCACAAGAGTATATTACAGGATAACTATGGATCCAACTAGTCTAAACAACTACGTACATTTAAGCAATCCATCTTTCCCATGGTAAACACACGTGTCAAAAACGTGATCAAATTACAAAATTCGTGCAATCAAATAGTCGGACATGGTATTGTATTTGTAGAAGAAGCCAATAAAATAAAAAGATTCTCTTGGGGCATTTGTAAATATTAGTTTAGAAATACAGATCGACTAATTATAAAGGCAGAAGATGTAAGAGTGAATAAAACCATTTCCCGTCAAATCAAAGGAAAGCTTGGATATGACATGAATATGCAGATGTAAAGTTGTAGAGAAAAATAAAAAACATTTTTAACGTTGTCACGGATATTACGAGTGCCGTAACAAAGTGTTGACGAGTTTCACATGCATTTAACAAAACAAGCTTGACTAGACAAAGAGCATGCCAAAAATATATGATGGAAAACTTGCTCAGCGCATCTACAAGCACCAACTTCAGAGCTCGCTCTGTCACAAATTAATTGAGAACCTGAGCATTCGTTGTCAACTCCACAAACTCTCCGAGCTCATGGTAACGACGAACTGGATGTACTAGTACCGATTTTGGAGTAATTAGCTCGCGCAGTCACACGTTTTAAGAAAAATCATCTGCGCATGCGCAGTCAACTTGACCAGCTACCCAATTCATGGTTATGGCAACGACCAACTGCATCTACTAGCACCAATTTTGAAGTAAATAGCATGCTTAGTAACAATTTAATAGAGAAATCGTCTGCGCATGCGCTCGAGCATGCGCACTCCACTCGAGTAATTGTTCATAGTCATGACAACGACCAACTATATGTACTTGCACTACATTTGTGTCAATTAACTCACTTAGTCGCAAATTATCAAAGAAATCATCTGGGCATGCGCAGTGACGATAACAATCATCCCATAACTTTCGTACGCCTTTAAATTTTCGTATATATATATATTAAGCTAAAACTTCATATAGTAGATGTCAACTAGCAGTGGAAGCTGGGTGCGATATAGTATGCAGTGGCTTAGGGGCCCTCACTTCGGTGGCGACCGCACTCTCCCTGCGTACCCTGAGCAAAGCCTATTGCAGGTGATCTCAGGGTCTGATGGGCGGAAGCTTGCTATTGGCATCTCCAAAGTAGGATAGCGTGGAGGGGCCGAAATCTCCTACCGAAACGTTAACATTCGGCGTTCTAGTGCCTTGCTCTTAAGAAGGTATCGGGAAGCATGGACCGAAAACGGGGTTTTTTGCTTTCGAATTTTATCTTTTTGTTTTCTTCTCATAAAACAAACCAAGCAATGTTTCAATTAACTTCTTATGACCCTGTCTGACACTTATAAATAAAGACAACCTTAAACAAGTTTTATATCAATTTTATCGGTTTATATCTTTCTGATTCAACTCTCCCATTTACTGTTTCTCATGTATCACGAGCAAACCATCCATATGTTTCATGGAAAACAAACAAGGATTATGTGGTTCCCTTAGTTAACATGCGACTCTCTAGTGATCAACTATCTATGGGTATCGGGAGGCATGGACCGAAAACGGGATTTTCTGGTTTTCAAAATTTGTCTTTTTCTTTACAAGAATTCTTCTCATAAAAAAAATTAGAACGTCCAAGGATACTTCAAAGGTTCAAACAACTTCTGCCTTTTTGAACTATAACTTAAACAAACACTAAGCATGTTTATACGTTTTTTACTTATTACCTTTTACAACGTATTTTTCTCATAAATCTCTCGTGATGAACGAGAGCCTCCTTATACAATATGACTGTTTCATTATGAACGAACGCATCCATGGGCTTCACGGAAAAAAGGGATTATGTACTTTGTCATAATAGTTTCTACAAAGATAACATTTATTAAGCTAAGAAATTTGAAAATAAATATATTTGAGTTATTAGCAAATAACAAGTCGAGAATTCATTGATCATACTCATTCCAATTGGTCTGGAACAACCATGACATTAATAATTTCGACCATCCAACGCTTTATCAAGGGCTATATTATCAGTAATTAAACATTAAACAATACAGTCATTGAACAATACAGTCATTAAACAATACAGTCATTGAACAATACAGTCATTAAACAATACAGTCATTAAACAATACAGTCATGAAACAATACAGTCGTTAAACAACACAGTTATTGAACAATACAGTCATTAAACAATACAGTCATGAAACAATACAGTCATTAAACAATACATTCATTGAACAATATAGTCATTAAACAATACAGTCATTAAACAATATAGTTATTAAACATGTTTAGGAACAACCATGACATTAATAATTACGACCATCCAACCCTTTATCAAGGGCTATACTAGAAAATCACCACCTCTTCTAACCATAACCAGCCATTTATTCAATGGTTTATCTCTAACAATTACCAGTCATACCCATTCAATAGACTACGTGTGATAAAAATTAATGCCCAACATAAAGTTCTGATTAGAGCCATAGAAATAGACCTAAAAAAGCAAATTTTAAAATTTAAATTTATTGTGACGTTTCGTAAACATTATTCTTCGTTAACCTGGACGATCATAACAAAAACAGTCCTTCTCAGGACTTTAATATTTACCATTATATTTACCATTATCAGGACTTTATTAACCTGGACGATCATCATTTACAGCAATCCACTAAACCTCCCTGCACACTGCACTAAACAAGTCCTAAAATATGTAAAATCATTTATCTTAAGGTTGTATTATGTGTGTGTATGTATGTGTGTGTATGTATGTGTGTGTATGTGTATGCAGATTAATAATTATGATTAATTATGACTTCACAAAATCCTTAGAAAGTGCTTAATATATATATATCAGGCACGTAAAGCAAATGGTGAATATGACTTTACTATTTTTGTCATACATTTAGTTTATACTACTTAATGTATGTACTGTAAGTATGTGGCTATGTATGTATGTGAGTATGAATGTTTATACCTCAATAGTCATAATTAAATTCAATTTGACCTGTTGGTTATCACCCTAATAGCTTTATAGAAGCTCCTGAACTTAGGCACAGGATGTATGGTAACAAATTGTGGGGTATTAGAAGGTTGAGAAACAATACGTGTATTTGTACAAAAAAGTTATTTTCACATAACAAAATATACTTCTTCAGGTTGCATCTCATGGTAGGAATGATCACTGAAAACAGACTGCATCATGGATGTGGATTCTGCATTCTTAAAAGAAATTCGATGAGATAAATATATTGTGTAAATAATCATTCACAAGTTTTAACAATATTTTTGCTTGTAAAGCTGTGCTGGTTAACATCCACATGTAATAAGAACAATGTCGAACAAGGGTCTTGTAAAAACACAGAAGGATGACTTCACAAGGGTTTGAAATGTACAATAAACTGATATTTAAGGATGAAGACAT
This sequence comes from Xenia sp. Carnegie-2017, assembly GCF_021976095.1. Classification (NCBI taxonomy): domain Eukaryota; kingdom Metazoa; phylum Cnidaria; class Anthozoa; order Malacalcyonacea; family Xeniidae; genus Xenia; species Xenia sp. Carnegie-2017. Next base: position 8,812,434 of record NW_025813488.1, on the reverse strand, counting down.
TTTCTCCCATACCACATGAAGAACTTTACATTGAAAAAATAAGCCAAATACAAATTTGAGACATTCACTACATGCAATGTCAGATTAATATGTAACAAGTTCTCACATCTTTGACAAGGGTCTTGAAACAAATAGTATGTAAGTGTAAGTCAAAATTTGGTGAAGCTGTTCAGACACCTTATATCCTGAAAGAGTAACACACAACACTTACTTTTTTCAATAAAATCTTTGGCTTCAATACCAAACTTTCTATCATACACAACCAGATATTTTTCCATTGCTAATATGTGTATGCAACTCGGATATGGTATATCTGACAAGTACAAAAATGTTGTTTGGCCTGTTTTAATCATTTCATTGCAGTAACATCTATTTTACATACCTTTTTGAGGATCTAATTGTATATTATTAGGTAGGGCATCAACAAATTGCTTTCTATTTGCATCACATGAGCAGCACAATATCCAACCATAGCCATCAAGCAATAGGTGGGGATATCGATGTACAAATACAAATGAATTATGCTGAAGAAAAAAATACATGCAGATTATAGCACCAAAAAAAGCGTATTGAGTAATATCATTTAGTTGGGTATATACCCAACATTGAAATTATGGAAATAAAATTTGACATCACCATAATTGTTCTTTTGTTTGCATTATAATCATGAACAACAAAGGATTGCTGACATGATACATTTGATGCAAAGTCAAACTGTAACAATAGCCCAGTATAGTGGCCAGTGGGTGACAAATGACTCTGAAAGAGCAAGTACACAGTAATTATTAATGTTCACTGTTTCAAAATATCTATTGTAATATATTTTTATGTTTGTTGAGCACATTTCTACCAGATGTTAATAAAGTTTTGCTACACAGTGTTTCATGCATAAGCAATCAACAAGCATATTGTCAATTTATAACACATTAAAAACATGACTAGTGGTAAACAGTATAAAGTATAACTGTATATGTGAGAACTACTTGACTATGTTGACATGGTTGTTTGGGTTCCTCTGTAATAATAGAGATAGATTTCTTGGTAAAGATATCTTCAGAGTTGTTGAGTCATGCTCATAAACCGCAGAGTTACGTAAAGGGAAGCAGTAAATACGTAGTTTGGTCAACCATTGTATCCGTTCCCATGCGGTTAACACCCGAGGAACAGTTAGTGACGTTAGTAGAATTTCCTTATATACCTTATATAGTTAGATTAGATGAATTATTTTGACCAATAATATTATTTGCTAATTGAAGAGAATATTATAAATACTGCCTTGTAAAATAATAAAAATCAGTTCATTCACTAAGTTTACTCGTTGTTGTTACTGTAAGAGAAAAGTATAATACGAAATTGAGATATGGCGAGTAACACGAACTCAACAGGTTATGGGCCCAAGAGAGGTTTGCTTTTCGATGGAAGCGAAAGCAAATACGAGTTATGGGAAGTTAAATTCTTGGGCTATATGCGTCTCCAAAAGTTGTACGACGTATTTATTGAATCTGGAGATGAGAGAGAAGAACCAGCAGCTTCAAAACTGGCTGACGCTTTTGCAGAATTGGTCCAATGCCTGGACGATAGAAGTTTGTCCCTTGTGATTCGGGAGTCGAAAGATAACGGACAGCGAGCGTTAGAAATCCTCCGACGTCATTATCAAGGCAAAGGAAAACCGCGCATCATCTCTCTTTACACAGAACTCACCTTGCTGAAGAAAAGTGACGACGAGACTGTCACAGATTATATATTGCGAGCGGAACGATCGGCAACAGCCCTAAGAGAAGCTGAGGAGCTAATTAGTGATGCGCTACTCATCACGATGGTTTTGAAAGGTTTACCAAGCGTGTACGACGTTTTCACAACCGTAACAGTTCAAAGAGAGGGAGAAATGACATTTGCAGAATTTAAGAACTCATTACGAAGTCAAGAGGAAAATTTAAAATCATTGTCGCCGAAAACTGAGGGAGGAGACAATGTTATGTTTTTGAAACCAAAATTTGAAGGAAATTGCTTCAAATGTGGGCGAAAGGGACATAAAAGTGCACAATGTCGAGTGAAGGGAAACAAGTGGTGCTCTATATGCAAGACCAAGACCCACGACACGAAAGACTGCCGAAAGACTAAAGAAACGTCAAAATCAGCGAAAGACGAACAGCGTAGTGACGGTGCACAGCAACACTCCTTTGTATTCGTGTCAAAGGACGAAGAAGAGACCGCTGAAGCAGACATAAAGGATACGGATCAGGCCAACTTTACTCTACTGGTGGACACAGGAGCTACGAGCCACATCATCAACGATAAGTCAAAATTTATAGACTTTGATAGTAACTTTAATAGTAAGGCGCATGTAATTGAATTAGCAGATGGCAGTAAAGCCAACGTAGTAGTCGGTAAGGGTACTGCGGAAGTCAAATTAGTTGACTTGCATGGGAATACGCAGGATGTATTATTAAGTAATGCTTTATATGTCCCATCTTACGACCAAAATATCTTCTCAGTAAATGCTGCCGTAGAAAAGGGGGCTAAAGTCAAACTAGAGAAGCACGATAAGCATGTACAGTGCCCTGATGGCACAACATTTAGAATAAGACAAAAAGGCAAACTGTACTATTTAAATAGCATATCCTCATCAAATAAAACTGCATGTTCTCTTTATGAGTGGCACAAGGTTCTAGGTCACTGCAACTACAAGGATGTTAGGAAACTAGAGAAGGTGGTTAAGGGGATGAAAATCACAGACTTGAGGGAAGTTGAGTGTGAGGTTTGTACGCAAGGTAAAATGTGTCAAACAAAAAGTAAGCAGGAAGATAAGAAGGCGGGAGGTCCTCTTGAGTTTGTTCACACAGATCTTGCAGGTCCTATAGACCCGGAAGGAAGAGAAGGGTTTAGGTATGCGCTGTCGTTTGTTGATGATTATTCAGGATTGAATATGGTTTATTTCCTTAAACATAAAAGTGACACACCTCAAGCATTAAAACAGTTTTTAGCAGACGTTGCGCCATACGGAAATGTGAAGCGCATAAGAAGCGATAACGGTACTGAATTTACAAGCGAGAAATTCGAGTCGATTCTTAGAGAAAACAAAATTAGGCACGAAACCAGTGCACCTTATTCGCCACACCAGAACGGCACGGTTGAGAGATCGTGGCTAACTTTATTTAACATGGCTAGGTGTCTTTTACTAGAAGCGCAGCTACCAAAATCCATGTGGACATATGCTGTCATGGCCTCTGCTTATATTAGGAATCGCTGTTTTAATTCGAGATTAAACAAAACTCCGTTTGAAGCGTTTACTGGCTCAAAACCAGACTTAAGTAAAATGCACGTTTTGGTTGTGTTTGCTATGGATATTCACAGAACTCTAGAAAGCTAGACCCTAGAAGTAAACAAGGTATCTTTGTAGGGTATGATAAAAATAGTCCAGCGTATCTAGTATATTATCCTGAGATTAATAAGGTAGAACGTGTAAGATGTGTTAAGTTCTTCAGGGAGGGTAGCAGGGAAATGCCAGAATTAGATGACGAAGAACTTACACCCCAAATAACAAAACTGCATGAAAGAAATCCCCAAACAGCCCAAGGAGACATTAGTACTCCAGAGACAGCTGGAGAATCTAGATACCCCACTAGGACAAGAAGTAAACCCAAATACCTTAATGAGTATGTTACCGGGGAGATTTTAGGGGAGGATACAGTCTCATATACCGTTGATTATTGTTATAGAGTATCCAATATCCCAACGACATATTCCCAAGCAATAAGCTCTGACGAAAGGTAAAATGGCAAAAGCCATGAGTGACGAAATGGAAGCGTTAGTCGAGAACGATACATTTGAACTTGTCCCACCCCCAACAGACAGGGACATAGTTGGGGGGAAATGGGTATACACAGTAAAAATAGGGCAAAATGAGGAAGAAACCCATAAAGCCCGTTATGTAGCGAAGGGTTACTCGCAGACACCCGGTATTGATTATAACGAAACTTTTTCACCAACTGCCCGCATGAGTTCAATTCGCGTATTGCTTCAACACGCTGTTCAAAATAACATGTTGTTGCATCAAATGGATGTAAAAACAGCTTATCTAAACGCCCCAATAGATTGCGAGATTTATATGCATCAACCCGAAGGGTATGAGCAAGTAGACAAAAACGGTAGAAAGTTAGTGTACAGATTGAAGAAGTCTTTGTATGGACTGAAACAAAGTGGTAGAAATTGGAATAACGTATTGCATGAACACTTAATCGGGAAAAATTTTAAACAATCATTAGTCGACCCATGTGTCTACACGAGATTCGACAGAAAGGATGTTACCATTATAATTGTATGGGTAGACGACCTTATCATTGTTGCGAACAATGAAACAATAATGCAGAGTGTTAAGAGAATTTTATGTGAACGCTTCAGAATGAAAGATTTAGGAGTATTGTCATGGTTCTTAGGAACTGAATTCAAATGTTCTGAAAATGAAATTACAATGAGCCAGCGGCAATATATTATTAAGTTACTAACAAAATTTGGCATGTCGGAGTGTAAACCCAAACCTACCCCATCATCTTCCGATACAAATAAAATGTTGCAAGATCAATCGCCTGAGTTAGAAGATCCGAGTCTTTACAAACAAATTGTCGGTAGCCTTATTTATGTTATGACAGGTACTAGACCTGATTTGTGTTTTATCGTAACAAAGCTATCTCAAAAGATGTCAAAACCGACGGAAGCGAACTTAGTGGAAGCAAAGCATGTCCTTAGATACTTACAGAATACGAGCGATCAAACAATTACTTTTAGAAAATGTGAAAATGCTTTAAAATTGGTTGGTTTTTCTGATTCTGATTGGGCTGGCGATGTAGATGACAGGCGTAGTATTTCAGGTTACGGTTTCAGATTGAGTGAGAACAGTGGTTCGGTTTCTTGGAGGAGTAAAAAGCAGTCCACAGTTGCTTTGTCAACTTGTGAGGCTGAGTATATGGCATTGACGGAGGCTATTCAGGAAGCAAAATTTCTGAAACAATTGTGTGTTGATTTGCGTATTTGTAAGAGTGGTGAACGTGTAGTGTTGAATGTTGACAATCAGGGTGCAATTAACTTAGCTAAGAACCCAATGTACCACAAAAGATCAAAACACATAGATATTAAATATCACTTCATAAGGACTGAAATAAGGGCTGGTAATGTAGAGATTGTATATGTAGCGACACATGAAAATGTGGCTGATATATTTACGAAAGCTGTAAGTAAGATTAAATTAAGTAGATTCAAAACATTTATAACTGGTAAATAGATATTAATTTGTAATTTAGTTAATGAGCAAGTGGGGGTGTTGAGTCATGCTCATAAACCGCAGAGTTACGTAAAGGGAAGCAGTAAATACGTAGTTTGGTCAACCATTGTATCCGTTCCCATGCGGTTAACACCCGAGGAACAGTTAGTGACGTTAGTAGAATTTCCTTATATACCTTATATAGTTAGATTAGATGAATTATTTTGACCAATAATATTATTTGCTAATTGTAGAGAATATTATAAATACTGCCTTGTAAAATAATAAAAATCAGTTCATTCACTAAGTTTACTCGTTGTTGTTACTGTAAGAGAAAAGTATAATACGAAATTGAGATATGGCGAGTAACACGAACTCAACAAGAGTCCTACAAATAAAGACCATTATTTAATTTAAAATGTGTACAGACTTTTAATAAATGTTGAAATAATGCATGCCTTCTTTAAATTACTTCAAATTTTTTAGTTATTTCTAGTGAAAGCAGTCTTACATATAACCACTTCCAATGACTTTTCATGAGAAACAATATCAATATGTACATTAAAAACCTGTGTTTTGGTGGTTAACTCTTGGTGCTTGTCATAATTTTCAGCAATATCTTCACTTTGTTCATTCTACATATAAATGAAAAAAAACCCATAAACATAGCGTATTTTTATATCTACATAGTTTTACAATATATGTAAACTTACCAAATCCCCAAATTCATTTTCTTGTTCAAAAAATTGAGATTCATATGACACACTGCTATTCTATTAACATATATGACATTGTGATTAAAGGATGTAGAGAATCCAGACTTGAAATTGGAAAATGTGCTCCGAATAAGTGTTTTTCCTTACACCACATTGTGGGCATAAATAAATTTGTACACATACTTTTGTTAATATAACTGTGGTAATAAAAATAAATTAATATGAAATTGTGCAACCAGAAACAATAAAAAGAACACTTTAAAAATTCCTACCGCATCATCTTTTTGTGTGTTTCCTTTCCTCTCCACGTTATTGTAAAAGAAGTCATTTGAGCGTCTGAATTTCTTCCTGAATTGATAAATTTTGCAAGTGTACCCAAAAATTAATACCCCGATATATAAAAACCAGTACTGCACGTGTTCTTGGATTGACAAAGTTAGCCTAGAATTAGTCTAAGTACCATTCTCCCAGCCAGACTTCCCGATAGATATTTAAAAAAGTACTAAGCATAGTACTGAGTGACTGAGCCCTGTTGATCGATTGCCTTGCTTCGAACTTTTGATGTTGCAAACTCCTAAAAAATATGAATACGCGAAGAAATATTGTCCTCATACATGAACTTTGAAAAATGTAGTAAATGGAAGCCCTGAAATTTCTTCTTAAGCTGCACCAGTCGGATAATATACACGATATAGTTAACATACCACTTGTTCAGAATACGCCTTTTTGAAAGCATGTCCATAATTATTCACTATCATCCATTGTAACCACTATCAACATCCTAATGTCATTGGTCAAAAATAGTCACATGTTTGATTTACTTTTGCCTTTCATTCATGTCATTTCTAGATATCAATTTTCTCATTCGTCCAACGTTCAATCAATAATAAAAAAATATTTATTGTAAATTTTATTATAGCAAATGAACGTGACGCCAAGAGTTTGTAAATCATATGCAATTTTTCGTCGTGGTATAGTGAACTATCTATCTCGACCTTATTTAAACCTAAACATTTTTACGAAGATGGTTTGAAGTTCTCTGCAATCTCTCACCAGTTTAAAGAAGCAAAAGACAAAGTAGGATCTTTAACTCAAGATCCAGGGAATGAATTGAAGTTAAAGATGTACGCCCTTTTTAAGCAGGTATTTTACGATTCATAAAGATATTGTATCCGGTTTTTACATAAAGCTTGAACATTAGTTGTTGTATCTCCTAACTACAAGCTCTTCAATTAAATGGTGACTTTAAATTTTTAAGCACAATGTGCATCATTGCATTTGAATCACATTTTGCAAAGGCACAGTGAATTTTTCAATTATAACTGTTCACACTCCCACCATATAATACAATCAAAGTTAAAATAAGACGAACCCAAATAACAATATACATTTCCAGGGTTCTTTAGGCAATGTAATACACCAAAGCCTGGGACTTTGGACTTTGTTGGAAAGGCAAAATGGAATGCATGGAACGATTTGGGTGATTTATCACAGGTGAATATTTAGTTTAAGAAAGGCTGCACTTATGTTATAATGAACATTCAATATGTATCTAGTTTCAAACATCACCAAAGGACTGTATCTTTCAACAATTTTATTGAACACTCTCACAAGTCTTACTAAAATCTATCGTCATCAAATTATTTACAGTAAAAAAGTTGTTTTGTGCAAAGTTGACAGCACACCGTTAATTAAGAACTGAGTGTGTGGGTCTTCTGGTAATTATGAGTACCTACCGGAACATACAGCTAAAATATCTGCATGTAAATCTGTGCTTTTCAATGGTTTTAATATACATAGTTTCTCTCCAAGCCATGCATTCTGAATTATATCCCCTATTTGTATTTACGAAGAATTCCTTAACATTTAGGAGAGTAAAATCTTGTACTTAACATTCTTAGTATTGGTGATGCAGGAAAAAAATGCAAATTTACCATTGATTCTCTATCAAATACCTATGTACTTTTGAAAAAAACTTCTATTGCATGTAATGAATACTTTTAAATTGAACTTTTCCTTTAGGTAGATGCACAAAAACAGTATATAGCACTTGTGGAATCTTTACTAGGTGATTTTGAATTTTGCTGTGTATTATAAACACAAAGCTTTTCTGCAAAATATTCTGTATAAACATCATTTCCCTGTTGTGTACATGTCCTTCTCAACATTGAACTATAGAACAGATTTTTTGACTAACAATGTTTTTAACATTACAGGAGTAAGTTTGTTATATGTCTACAGTTTTTTTTTGTTTTTTTTAAACCTGTCTTAGTTAACTTTAATCACGATTTTGATTAAAAAAAAGAAAAAATTAAAATTTAATTAAAATTATAAACTACAACATACAAATATAAATGTTAAAAACTAAATCAAAGATAACTAACATCAATGTTTAAAATATCCATGATAAAGGGACAGTCAAGTGTAAGACAACTTTCCCAATAACCTAGGTCAATATTTAAAGTATGTTCGCGAGTTGAGGCAGATCGACTTCCTCGTATCGCAGTAATTGCTGACCTAATCAGTGCGAAAGACAGTTTACAACGCATCCACGCTAGCCTGATGCCATATTGCAGCTTTCTCTTTTCTGCCAGCAGATCAGCTAGCCGCTTATAAGCAATTGCCGTCTCTTTCCCCATACCACCTGATGTTGAAAAAACCAGTGGTGTAAAAGCAGCATATTCAATCTCTCTTACTCGATCACCATATTCCCTTTATATGACTACAGTTATTAAAGTTAAATATTGTTGAAAAGGTTTGACATGCAAGTGAAACACCTTAGTCATTCATTAAGGAGATGAAACATCTTTGAACTCAATCTCTTACACTTTTGGGCTGTTTAGTCCAAAACAGTTATTGCAAATTTATTCAATATTTCTTAAATGTAACTTCAGGACAAGAATCCAAGACCAACAGCCAACCCAACAAAGACATTAATACATCAAATGAGTTTGAAAATATTCTTGTCTCTACTGATGGCGGTTTGAGGACAATCACAATGAACAGGCCTGATAAATACAATGCTTTGACCCCAAAGGTTTGTTGTTAACTACTAGAAAATCATGCTCCAACAATAGACCACCTCTTCTAACCATAACCAGCCATTTATTCAATGGTTTATCTCTAGCAATTACCAGTCATACCCATTCAATAGACTACCTCTTCTAACCATGACCAGCCATTTATTCAAAGGTTTATCAAGATTTTCTTCGACATTTCCACCAGCTGCTGGTTCAGTTCATTAAAAACATGAAAATATGAAAATATGAAAATATTATAAAATTCATATTCAAGGTGGTGTGGCCTATATTTTTTTTTAAAAGTTCTTTTTGATGAAGAAAATGTGTTCAAATGCATTAATTACAGTCTTTTGACGAAAATATGGAAATATGACAAAATTAATTTTTATTGGGGTGGAATCCCTACTTTTGTAAAAGTACTTTTTGTTGTGGATAACGTGTTTAAATGTATGAGTTATAGTCTTTTGATCAAAATATAAAATAGGTTAAAATTCATTTTAAGTGGGGGTGGAATCCCTATTTTTGTAAAAGTTCTTTTTTTTTGGAAAATGTGTTCAGATGTATGAATTATAGTCTTTTGATGAAAATATAAAAATATGTTAAAATTCATTTTCCGCGAGGTGTGGACTCGATTTTCTTGTAAAAAATCTTTGATATGGAAAATTTGTAAAAATTCATGAGATATAGTCTTTTAGTGAAAATATGAAAATATGATAAAATTCATTTTCAAGAGGGGGATGGACTCGATTTTTTTGTGAAGGTTCTTTTTGATGTGGAAAATGTGTTCAAATGCATGAATTATAGTCTTTTGACAAAAATATGAAAGTTTTAAAACTAACATTTTATTATAAAAACTGTGTTGTTTTTAAAATAAGTGATATTATTACAGAATAATCTAATAACGTGTTAAAATAATGATTTTTGAAGAACTTTAACAAAAAAAATTTGATTAACATATTTTATTTAGAATTAATTGCCTTAATATAATTGAAGACATAAACTTAATAAATTGAGCCTTTTATTAAAAAAATACCTATAAAAGTTCATAATATTCTAATAACAATTAAATCATGAGTTGTGCACAATTTTACGAAAAATATAAGACTAAAATTTTTTTCTCAAATTGCTCTGATGATTTATAAAATTTTCAATAAAAAGGATGAAAAAGTTTTAAATCAGCATTATATTATAAAAAATATATTGTTTTGAAAATAACTATATTATTACAAAATAATCTAACGCTAAAACAATGATTATTTGAATACTTTTATTGTGAACTTTTATAGGTTTTTTTTAAGACACTAAGTTTTTTAATGAAAGCCTTAATTTTTTAAGTTTATGTCTTCAATTTTATTAAGGCAATTAATTCTAAATAAAATATGTTAATCAATTTTTTTTGTTAAATTTCTTCAAAAATCATTATTTTAACGTTATTAGATTATTTTGTAATAATATCACTCATTTTAAAAACAACACAGTTTTTATAATAAAATGCTAGTTTTAAAACTTTTACAAAAAAACGAGTCCACCACTGCTGAAAATGAATTTTTTCAAAGTTTCATAATTGTCATCAAAAGACTATAAGTCATGTAATTAAAACATTTTGCACATCAAAAAGATTTTTTACAAAAAAATCGTGTCCACCTCCTCTGGAAATGAAATTTTCATATTTTCATATTTTCATGAAAAGACTACAATTAGTCTATAATTCATATAATTGAACTCATTTTCGACAATAAAAGAACTTTTACAAAAATGGGGAACCACCCCCCTCAAAATGAATTTTAACATATTTTTATGTTTTCATCAAGACTATAATTCATGCATTTTAACATATTTTCCACATCAAAAAGATTGTTTAAACAAAAATCGAGTCCCCCACCTAGAAATGAGTTTTATTATATTTTCATATTTTCATCAAAAGACTATAATTGATTATTTAACACATTTTCCACATCAAAAAGATTTTTACAAGGAAATCGAGTCCACACACCCCCTGAAAATGAATTTTATCATAGTTTTATATTTTCATCAGAAGACTTAAATATATACATTCGAACACATTTTCCACATCAAAGAGAACTTTTACAAAAAAATCGAGTCCATGAAAGTGAATTTTATCATATTTCCATATTTTTATCAAATGACTATAATTAATGCATTTGAACACAATTTCCACATCAAAAAGAACTTTTACAAAAAAAATTCGAGTCCATCCCCCCTGAAAATGAATTTTATTATATTTTCATCAAAAGACTATAATTCATGCATTTTAATATATTTTCCACATCAAAAAGATTTTTTACAAGGAAATCGAGTCCACACCCCACCTGAAAATGAATTTTAACATATTTTTATATTCTCATCAAAAGACTATAATTCATATATTTTCCAAAACAAAAAGAACTTTTACAAAAATAGGGATTCCATCCCCCTCAAAGTGAATTTTATCATATTTCCATATTTTTATCAAAAGACTATAATTAATGCATTTGAACACATTTTCCAAAACAAAAAGAACTTTTACAAAAATAGGGATTCCACCCCCCTGAAAGTGAATTTTATCATATTTTTATATTTTCATCAAAAGACTATAATTCATGCATTTTAACAAATTTTCCACACAAAAAGAACTTTTAAAAAAAATTGAGTCCACCCCCTCTCCTAAAAATGAAATTTTCATATTTTCATATTTTCATGAATTGTAATTCATGCATTTGAAGACATTTTCCTTATCAAAAAGAACTTTTACAATAATAAGGATTCTACCCCCCTGAAAATGAGTTTTATCATATTTCCATATTTTCATCATACTATAATTAATGCATTTGAACACATTTTCCACATCAAAAAGATTTTTTACAAAAAAGTTGAGTCCAAACCCCCCCCCCTGAAAATAAATTTTATCATAGTTTCATCAAGACTATAATTCATACATTTGAACACATTTTCCACAACAAAAAGAACTTTTACAAAAATAGGGATTCCCCCCCTGAAAATGAATTTTATCATATTTCAAAATTTTCATCTAAGGACTATAATTTTTGAGTTTGAAGAGATTTTCCACAAAAAAAGGTCTACAAAAATAGGAATTTCAGCCCCCTCCTGAAAATGAACTTTATTAATTTTCAAAACTTTCATTAAAACGCTATAATTTATGCATTTAAACACATTTTCCACATCAAAAAAAATTTTACAAAAATAGGAATCACACACCCCCTGAGAATGAATTTTATCATATTTCAAAATTTTCATAAAAAGACTATAATTTTATTCATTTGTAGACTTTTTCCACAACAAAAAGAACTTTTACAAAAATAGGAGTTCCAAGCCACCCCTAAAAATGAATTTTATCATATTTCAAAATTTTCATAAAAAGACTATAATTTTATTCATTTGTAGACTTTTTCCACAATAAAAAGAACTTTTACAAAAATAGGAATTCCATCCCCCAAAAAATGAATTTTATCATATTTCAAAATTTTTATCAAAAGACTATAATTTATGCATTTGAACACACTTTCCACAACAAAAAGAACTTTAACTAAAGTAGGAATTCCACCCCCCCTGAAAATGAATTTTATCATATTTCTAAATTTTCATCAAAAGACTATAATTTTATTCATTTGTAGACTTTTTCCAAAACAAAAAGAACTTTTACAAAAATAGGATTCCAACCCCCTGAAAACGAATTTTATCATATTTCAAAATTTTTATCAAAAGACTATATAATTTTTGAATTTGAAGACATTTTCCACAAAAAAAGATCTACAAAAATATGAATTTCAGCCCCTGAAAATAAATTTTATCAATTCTAAAAATTTTCATCAAACGACTATACTTTGTGCAATTGAAGACATTTTCCACAACAAAAAGGACTTTTACAAAAATAGGAATTCGACCCTCCCTGAAAATGAATTTTAGCCTATTTCAAAACTTTTATCAAAATACTATAGTTTATGCATTTGAACACATTTTCCACAACAAAAAGAAGTTTTAGACCATAACTGCTTTCTATTTCTCGGTTGACTTCACTCTCATTAAGATCTTTGCAAGCTTTTGTTCACATTTTAAAAAGATGACATACTTAATAATAGTTTTCCACAAGTGACTACAAGAAATTCACATAATGTCACTTATTTTTAAAACAGCAGAAGTTTCATAATAAAATGGTAGTTTATAAACTTTTCCATCATTTTTATTTTAAATTTATAAAAACCAAGCAATCTTTTTACTAAAAAATTCTAGACTTATTTTTTTAGTGAAATTGTGCACAATTTAATATTTTATTGTTATTAGATTATTTTGATCAGTAATAGGTATTTTTCAAGACACTAAGTTTTTTAATAAAAAATTATATTTTTTAAGTTTTTTTGTCTTCAATTTTATTAAGGCAACATATTTTAAATGAAAAAGTTAATGCAATTTTTTTTGTCAAAATTGTGCAAAAATCATTCTTTTAACGTTATTAGATTAATTTGTAATTATATCACTTATTTTTAAACCAACAGATTTTTTATAATAAAATACTAGTATTTAAATTTTTATTGTAAATTTATAAAAACCAAGTAATTTCAAAAAGAAGTTTTAGTCTTACATTTTTTAGTGAAATTGTGCACAATTCATGCCTTTGTTGTTATTGGATTATTTTGACCTTTTATAGGTATTTTTCAAGACACTAAGTTTTTAATAACGCTTCTATTTTTTAAGTTTTTTTGTCTTCAATTTTATTAAGGCAACATATTTTGAATAAAAAATGTTAATCCAATTTTTTTGTCAAAGTTGTGCAAAAATCATTATTTTAACGGGATTAGATTATTTTGTCATAATATCACTTATTTTTAAAACAACAGAATTTTTATAATAAAATACTAGTTTTTAAACTTTTTCATCCTTTTTATTATAAATTTATAACAACCAAGTAAATTCAAAAAGAAGTTCTAGTCTTACATTTTTCGTGAAATTGTGCACAATTCATGCTTTAATTATTATTAGATTATTTTGATCAGTAATAGGTATTTTTCAAGACACTAAGTTTTTTTTAATAAAAACTTCTATTTTTTAAGTTTTTTTGTCTTCAATTTTATTAAGGCAACATATTTTAAATAAAAATGTTAATGCAAATTTTTTGTCAAAATTTTGCAAAAATTATTCTTTTAACGTTATTTAATTATTTTGTAATTATATCACTTATTTTTATAACAACAGAGTTTTTATAATAAAATGCCAGTATTTAAATTTTTATTGTAAATTTATATAGAAAAAGTAATTTCAAAAAGAAGTTCTAGTCTTACATTTTTAGTAAAATTGTGCACAATTGTGCACAATTTTGCACAAATCATGCTTTAATTATTATTAGATTATTTTGATCAGTATAGGCATTTTTCAAGACACTAAGTTTCTTTAATAAAAACTTCTATTTTTAAAGTTTTTTTGTCTTCAATTTTATTAAGGCAACATATTTTAAATGAAAAATGTTAATGGAATTTTTTGTCAAAATTGTGCAAAAATCATTCTTTTAACGTTATTAGATTATTTTGTAATTATATCACTTATTTTTATAACAACAGAGTTTTTATAATAAAATGCTAGTTTTTAAACTTTTTCGTCCTTTTTATTTTAAATTTATAAAAACCAAACAATCTTTTTACTAAAAAAATTCTAGTCTTACTTTTTTAGTGAAATTGTGCACAATTCATGATTTTATTGTTATTAGATTATTTTTTATCTGTTATAGCTATTTTTTAAGACACTAAGTTTTTTAACAAAAGCGTTAATTTTTTAACTTTTTTGCCCTAAATTTTATTAAGGAAACATATTTTAAATAAAAAATGTTTATCCAATTTTTTTGACAAAGTTGTGCTAAAATCATTGTTTTAAATTTATTAGATTATTTCGTCACAATATCACTTATTTTTAAAACAGAGTTGTTATAATAAAATGCTAGTATTTAAACTTTTATTGTAGCAAAATTAGGAATTCCACCCCCTGAAAATAAATTTTATCATATTTAAAAATTTTCATAAAAAGACTATAATTGAAGCATTTGAACACATTTTCCACGAAGAAAAGTACTTTTACAAAAATAGGAAATCCACCACCCCTAAAAATGAATTTTATCATATTTCTAAATTTTCATCAAAAGACTATAAATTTATTCATTTGTAGACTTTTTCCACAATAAAAAGAACTTTTACAAAAATAAGAATTCCACCCCCCTGAAAACGAATTTTGTCATATTTCAAAATTTTCATTAAAAGGCTATAATTTATTCATTTGAACACATTTTCCACATCAAAAAAATTTTTAAAAATAGGAATTCCACCCCCTCCCCCCCCTGAAAATGAGTTTCATCATATTTCAAAATTTTAATCAAAAGACTATAAATCAAGCATTTGAACACATTTTCCACAACAAAAAGATTTTTTACAAAAATAGGAATTCCACCCCCCTGAAAATAAATTTTATCATATTTCAAAATTTTTATCAAAAGACTATAATTTTTGAATTTGAAAACATTTTCCACAACAAAAAGAACTTCTACAAAAATAGGAAGTCCATCCCCCATGAAAAAGAATTTTCTCATATTTCAAAATTTTCATCAAAAGACTATAAATCAAGCATTTGAACACATGTTCCACAACAAAAAGATTTTTTACAAAAATAGGAATTCCACCCCCCATTAAATAAATTTTATCATATTTCAAAATTTTCATCAAAAGACTATAATTTATGCATTTGAACACATTTTCCACAACAAAAAGAAGTTTTAGACCATAACTGCTTTCTATTTCTCGGTTGACTTCACTCTCATTAAGATCTTTGCAAGCTTTTGTTCGCATTTTGAAAAGATGACATACTTAATAATAGTTTTCCACAAGTGAGTACAAGAAATTCGATTAATGTCACTTATTTTTAAAACAGCAGAATTTTTATAATAAAATGCTAGTTTATAAACTTTTTCATCCTCCTTATTCTAAATTAATAAAAATCAAGCAATCTTTTTACTAAATAATTATAGTCTTATTTTTTTAGTGAAATTGTGCACAATTCAATATTTTTATTGTTATTAGATGATTTTGATCTGTTATAGGTATTTTTCAAGACACTAAATTTTGTTAATAAAAGCTTCTCTTTTTCAAGTTTTTTTTGTTTTCAATTTTATTAAGGCAACATATTTTAAATTAAAATGTTAATCCAATTTTTTGTCAAAGTTGTGCAAAAATCATTATTTTAACGTTATTAGATTATTTTTTAATTATATCACTTATTTTTAAAACAACAGAGTTTTTGTAATAAAATGCTAGTATTTAAATTTTATTGTAAATTTATAAAAACCAAGTAATTTCAAAAAGACGTTATAGTCTTAAATTTTTAGTAAAATTGTGCACAATTCATGCTTTTATTGTTATTAGATTATTTTAACCTTTTATATGTATTTTTCAAGACACTGAGTATTTTTAATAAAAGCTTCTATTTTTTAAGTTTTTTTTGTCTTCAATTTTATTAAAGCAACAACATTGAATAAAAAATGTTAACCCATTTTTTTTGTCAAAGTTGTGCAAAAATCATTCTTTTAACGTCATTAGATTAATTTGTAATTATATCACTTATTTTTATAACAACAGAGTTTTTATAATAAAATGCTAGTTTTTAAACTGTTTCGTCCTTTTTATTTTAAATTTATAAAAACCAAACAATCTTTTTACTAAAAAAATTCTAGTCTTACTTTTTTAGTGAAATTGTGCGCAATTCGTGATTTTATTGTTATTAGATTATTTTTATCTGTTATAGCTATTTTTTAAGACACTAAGTTTTTTAACAAAAGCGTTAATTTTTTAACTTTTTTGCAATCAATTTTATTAAAGAAACATATTTTAAATAAAAAATGTTAATCCAATTTTTTTTGTCAAAGTTGTGCAAAAATCATTCTTTTAACGTTATTAGATTGAATAATGAATTTTATTATATTTCAAAATTTTCATCAAAAGACTATAATTTATGCATTTGAATAGATTTTGAACAACAAAAAGAACTTTACAGAAATGGGAATCCACCCCCCTAAAAATAAATCTTATCATATTTCAAAATTTTCATCAAAAAGACTATAATTGATGCATTTGAACACATTTTCCACGACAAAAAGAACTTTTACAAAAATAGAAATTCCACCACTCCTAAAAATGAATTTTATAATATTTCAAAATTTTCATCAAAAGACTATAATTCATGCATTTGAACAGATTTTCCACAACAAAAAGAACTTTTACAAAAATAGGAATTCTACCTCCCCTGAAAATGAATTTTATCCTATTTCAAAATTTTCATCAAAAGACTATAATTTATGCATTTGAACAGATGTCAAGCGCGTGGGATTTTGAAACTATAGGAATAGTTAAAGAGGACGAGATTCACGAGTCTTCGAAGGATTCTATTGTGTTTAATTGTAAAAGATACAGTGTTAATTTGCCTTGGAACGAAGGACATAGATTAGATTCTACAAATTTTAATGTAAGCTTGAAAAGACTAAAAGGTCAGTTAGTCCAGCTGAAGAAAGAACCAGACATTTTGAACGAGTATGACAAGACAATCAAGGATCAGTTGAGTAACGGTGTTATAGAGCCAGTCATAGAATTAGAGCGAGCCGATAAAATACATTACCTACCACATCATGGAGTTGTTCGTAAAGATGCAAAGACAACCAAGGTACGAGTTGTTTATGATGCGTCATGTAAAGAGTCACCAAAAGATTCCTCGCCTAATGACTGTTTGCATGCTGGACCTAAATTAGTGCCATTGTTATTTCACATTTTGATAAGGTTTAGGGAGAAAAGAGTTGCGTTAGTGGCATACAATGAAAAGGCATTTTTGAAAATTGCAGTTGACACTTCGGACAGGGATTGCCTAAGATTTTTATGGGTAGATGATGTGAATAGTGAAAGGGTAAGACATGTGGATTACCGGTTTTGTAGAGTAGTGTTTGTGGTTAATTTGCTCTCCATTTTTGTTGAATGCAACGCGACAGTATCATTTAGACTCATTCATGGAAGTAGATAGAGAATTTGTTAGGAAACTCAGAGACAGCTTTTATGTAGATGTCCTTGTGTCAGGTGATCAATCGGGGAAAGCAGCAATCATGTTATATGAGACAGCAAGTAAGTGAATGGCTGCAGGGGGATTTAAGTTTAGGAAGTGTCTCAGTAATGATGAGAGTGTTCTTAAAGAAATAGAAAGAAGAGAAGGAAGCAATTTAGAAGGGAGAAAGGTAGATGGAGTTGTGAAGAATGTGGTTGATGATCAAACTTACGCAAAAGCATCTGTTGAGAAAAATAGTGGTAGTGGAAGTTTTGAGAAGGTACTGGGATTGGGATGGGTGTGTAAATCAGATCAATTTGTGTTTTGCCTGCGGAAACCGCCTGAAAGAGCAAAAGCACTCATTCCTAGTAAGCGAACATACTAAGTGTACTTGCAGGATTATTTGACCCGTTGGTATTGTAAGCCCAATCATAGTTTGTGTTAAGTTATTGTTTCTGGAGTTGTGTATTGAGAACATTGAATGGGAAAAAAGAGTTGGATGGTGACAAGAGGAAACGGTGGGAGGTGTGGATAGAAGAGTAAGAGGAAGTAAGAGACTTAGTAGTGACGAGATTTGTTTATGGTAGTTTGATTGGTGAGACAAAGTGTTACTTGCATGGGTATGCAGATGCCAGCCTGAAGGCATACTGTGCAGTAATATATTTCGTAACAGAACTAAAGGGGGCTTATCATGTAGAATTACTTACTGCAAAAACGAGGATAGCGCCATTGAAATTGCAGACAATTCCCAGATAAGAACTTATGTCGGCTAGGATACTGGCAGTGCTAATGGCACAGTGAAGTCAGCGTTGGGAGGATACGTACAGTTTATTGGAACATACTATTGGTTAGACAGCATGACTGCATTGTGCTGGATCAGTAATAAGGGAGAATGGAAACAATTTGTACGCCATAGAGTTAACGAAATTTTAAAATTGAGCAGAAAGGATGATTGGAGACATTGCCCAGGTGTAAAGAACCCAGCTGATTTAGGCTCTAGGGGAGTTGCAGCATCGCATTTAAAGGGAAGTGAGCTTTGGTGGAAAGGACCAAGGTGGTTGTCAGGTCCACAGTGCAAATGGCCAAGGGCAAAAGAGGTTAATGATACAGAGGAAAGTCTTGCTGAGGTAAAAGGGGCTGCATTAGTTGCAACACAGGTAGTAGAGAGTGCAGTGAAGTTTGGGGATTTTAGTGATATAGAAATACTTGTAAAGGTCATGGCATTTGTTTGACGGTTTGTAGACAATTTGAAGGCAAAAGTTAAGCATGAGGCAGGGAATACGGGAGCATTGAGAGTATCAGAGCTGGTGATAGCAAAGCAAGTGTTGATAAAATGGGCTCAGAAGGAAGTAAGGAAACGTAGTGATTATGAGCAAATAGTCAGACAATTGAACATAGTGGAGCGTAATGGATTGATTAAATGTAAGGGTAGACTTGGCAATTCAGAGTTAGAGTTAGAAGCGAGGGAACCAATTTTATTGCCTAAGGATCACCACTTAACAGAATTAATCATTAAAGATTGCCATAGGAAGGTGAGAGCGACCTTAGCTCAGCTACGCAGCAAATTTTGGGTGCCTCGAGGTAGACAGATTGTGGAAAGGGTGATTGGTAATTGTATGATTTGTAGAAGGCATCAAGGCCAGGCTTACAAAACACCAGTGCAAGCAGATCTTCCAGACTTTAGAGTACAATATTCCCCTCCCCTTTCTAAGGTAGGTGTGGATTTTGCGGGACCATTTTTTGCAAAAGAAGGTGGGCAGAGGGTTAAGGTGTACATTGCATTATTTTCTTGCTGTGTGACAAGAGCAATTCACGTTGACTTAGGAGAGAGTTTAAGTACACGTTGTTTTTTGAATTGCATGCGAAGGTTCACCACTAGAAGGGGAACACCTTCGCTAATGGTTTCCGACAATGCCAAGACGTTTAAGGCAACTGAGAAAGCATTGAAGGGGATCTATGATAGCAAGAAGGTGAAATCATTTTTGGAAGGTAATAGGTTGGTGTGGAAATTTAATTTGGCCAAGACACCTTGGTGGAGTGGATTTGTTGAAAGAATGGTAGCGTTGGCGAAAGGTTGTCTGAGGAAGATATTGGATAATGCTAAATTGAATAGGGAAGAACTGTTGACGACATTAGTTGAGGTAGAAGCTACGTTAAACTCCTGACCATTGACGTATGTGTACGATGATGAAGTAAATGTGGATGTACTGACTCCTTCCCATCTCATGTTTGGAAGACGATTAGCATCTAGTCCAGACGAGGAAGTTCAAAACGCTATTAGGGATGAAGATGAAGGAGAGATAAAACGTAGGTTTAGATATTTAGCGAAATTGAGGACACATTTTTGGTCAAGGTGGAGGAAGGAGTACTTAACAAATTTAAGAGAATACCATAAGGTCGGAAAAGTGAAGGGTAGTTTTTTGTCCAAAAGTAGGTGATGTCGTTCTTGTTTTTGACGAAGGTTTAAAAAGAGGGTTTTGGAAAACAGCAAGAATTGAGAGATTAGTCGTAGGAAAGGATGATATAGTCAGAGGAGCAGAAGTCAGAGTTGTCAGTAAAGGATGGCCTCAGTATATAAGTAGGCCTCTGCAAAAATTGTATTCACTTGAGATAGATGTAAGGGTACATGATAACGGAGTGCAAGGTAGTGAGAAATTAGAGGATAGAGAAAAGGAGAGCATAGCAGGAAGTAACAGGAGACCCAGAAGGGCTGCAGCTGTGGATGCATATTGGCGAACAAAAGTTATGTTTGACCCTAAAGGCTCAAAGGGGGAGTGTGTCGGAAATTAGGTAAATAAATTATGTTTGTTATTTGAGACTAGGAACTTGTCGTTAAAGCGGAAAAAGGAACTTATGATTATTGAGTATTTTAGAAGGGTCAAATTAAGACGGCATTGTCTTTTGTTGATGCCTGTGAACGAGTAAGGAGCATGAATTGAAATTGATGTATAACTTTGACTAGAAAATTAAATTGATGAGAATTGAGAGTTTGAGAATTGTGTTTGACTGCGCGCTAGCTTTAGATAGTATACAGTCCCATAGAGAACCGGCGGACGCATAACTGCTTTCTGCTAACGTGCAAAGGAGAAATTTGCTACAGTAGTTATAAAATTCTGATGGATCGAACATTAAGATACGTGAAACAGTAAAATTCTTAGCAAAGTTATAGGTCTTTGAATGGTAGTTATAGGTCTTTGAAAGGTAGCTTTAGGTCTTTGAATGGTAGTTTTAGGTCTTTGAATGGCAGTTTTAGGTGTTTGAATGGTAGTTTTAAGTGTTTGAATGGTAGTTATGGGTCTTTGAAAGGTAGTTTTAGGTCTTTGAAAGGTAGTTTTAGGTCTTTGAATGGTGGTTTTAGGTCTTTAAATGGTAGTTACGGGTCTTTGAATGGTGGTTTTAGGTCTTTGAAAGGTAGTTTTAGGTGTTTGAATGGTAGTTTTAGGTCTTTGAAAGGTAGTTTTAGGTGTTTGAATGGTATTTTTAGGTGTTTGAATGGTAGTTTTAGGTGTTTGAATGGTAGTTATGGGTCTTTGACTGATATTTTCAGGCCTTAGAATGGTATGAAATTATAGATCTATGACGAACATACCTCCGTGCCAAGAACACAAATATGAGTGTTAATGAAAGATTGTTGCCACCAGACCATACAAGTGGCGACTACTTCCTTTATTTTAAAAGTAAAATTGGAATGTGCTAAAATGTCGCATGTGACACCGAAATCATCACGTCTTACCTTTTCTGTTGCGTGGAGGAAAACGAGTTAAATCTTCAACATTCCAATGGGGTGGGCAGTCGACCTCTTCTGGACCATTGACGCAATGAAAAATAATGTTTGAAAAAAGAACAATGTTCCTCATTAAATGCTCTCGCAACATTATGTATGTATTTTCAATTAAAACCATTGAGACTAAGCTGAACATTCACCTCCCCAATTAGCATTCTTGTTTTGTCCCTGGGCACAATAGTTAAAAGTATATAATGAGAGATAATGAGAAAAATTACAACAGAGACAAGTATATAAACTTTCAAAATATCTTTATAACATTCTGTATCCATTAGTCAAAAATTCACCTCACACCATCAGAAATGCCACCACTTTCCTTGCCAGTATTGAAAACATTAAGCTACGACCAGACGAAATCATGATATCCTACGACGTGACATCACTCTTCACATCCATACCACTAGACATAGCCAAACAAATTACAAACGAACTACTCACAAACGACAAAACTTGGCAAGCTACAACACAACTAGACAAAAATGACATCCTAGACTTACTCAACCTTTGCCTCTCCACTGAATTCAACTTCCAAAACACATACTACAGACAAATTTCAGGCGCACCAATGGGATCACCACTATCCACCTTCCTCGCAGAAGCTGTCATGAAACACCTCAAAACACAATCAGTCACAAACAACACAAACATCAGACTATGGAAAAGATATGTCGACGACATCTTTGCCATAGTCAAGAAAGACAAAACTGAACAAATCCTACACACCATAAACAATACCACAAAGAACATTACCTTTACTAAAGATGAAGAGCACGACAAACAACTTACATTCCTCGACATCCTACTAACCAGAACAGATGACGGTACACTAAACACACAAGTATACCGCAAAACCACCCACACAGACCAAATACTCGATTTCCACAGCAATCATCCAACACAACACAAAATAAGCTGCATTCGAACACTTTTCAACAGGATAAACACTCATTGTAATACTGAAGAAGCCAAAAAAACAGAACGCAACTACTTATACTCCACATTTATTAAAAACAATTACCCTAGAAACTTCATAAACAAAACTATATACAAAATACAAAACAAAACACAAACCGACAAAAACAACAAAAAAACCGGACGAAACAGTAAAAATCGTCACATTACCATACATAAACGGAACATCAGAAATGACTGCTAGACTTCTTCGACCATTTAATATCAACGTCGCCCACAAACCTACACAAAAACTCAAATCATGTTTCACCAAACATAAAGACAAAACAACAATTCATGATACAACTGACGCGATCTACATGATACCATGTAAAGACTGTTCAAAGCAATACATAGGACAAACATCTAAGAAAATTGAAACAAGACTCACAGAACACAAAAACGCCATAAAACGACGAGATCCGAACTCACTACCGGCAGAACATACCCACGGAAACAACCACACATTCCACTGGACAGAAACTAAAGTACTCGGACGCGCACAGACTAAACACGCACACGAATTTAAAGAAGCTTGGTACAGTAAAGACAACGACACAATAAACAGACATATCGACATACCCAGCATATACTCATAACTAAAGAAAAAGGACAAAAAAACTACAAACAACACCAAAACTAAAATACTACACTCTAATATTATTAACACCAACCATATTCACAATACACCAAAACCCATGGCAACGTATTTCAACCCATTCAATTCACATTAATCCACCCACTAATCCAATTAGACGCTCTAAACGTCTCCAAGCTAAAAGTACGTGTAAATAAATATCCTCATTCTGATGAAGGCTTGAAGCAACGAGTCGAAAGCTCAATAAAATAATTTTTAAAGATCCAGAGAAACTTTCATTTTTTATGTATTAAATGCCTGGATTACCAATTTTCAAACTTATATATATATATATATAAAAACCTAACCCTAACCCTATATCACAGAAAATATACTATACAGAAGGGCCACTCTTGTCGGAACCTCTGATGTTTTTGGGGCCGCGCATGCTGCTCATTGAGTTCTATAATAACTGGAGGGGAAACGTCAACAAAATTAGTATAAATTATTAGCGCGCGGCCGCGTGGTCAAAAACATGGCGGATTTTGGTGGTCAAAGTCAGCGGAGAGACGCGGGCTCATGAAATAAAATTTTTGTCGCCCACCCTGATTTGAACACCACGATTGCGAGTATAGAAAATATCAAAACTATTTATTTTCCTAACATAAACACTTTTTTAAAACTTTATTTATTACGCTGCCAACTTTTGTGGTTTGCGGATGCTGAAATACGGAAAAGGGAACATTTCATGACTCCGGTAAGTAGCACAGTATTAGTTTTACTATTTTGTTTTTAACACAATACTTGAAGAGTGTTTCTACTACTAAGTTTTAATTTAAAGTTATTTTGGTCCAGTCTTGTTTGTTCTTCACTTATTCGCTCGCCAGACGAGGCGAAGCTGTCCATCTTTATCGAGTTTTGCATCCATCTTGTATCATGATCAAGGCATCAAGCTAAACTCTCCTGATTTGAATTGAGTTTACCTCCCAAAAATGGGGCATAATTTGTTCATGTTTTTTTTGAAAAGATGAAGGGAAAGTTTACAACAGAGTTGTGTTGAAATTGAATGCAGTGCCATGCAAAATTAATGAGAACTATGGTATATGTTGTATAATAAAAATAACTATTAAACTGTTTGCCTGCTCAATTTGACTGACTGTATAGTGTAGACAATTATAATGGGATTGGAAAGTTGGATTTATGCAAACAATTTTAAAGTACTACTTAGCGTTACTGTAAATGAAGTATTTATTGTTATAGTAAACAGGTTACTACTTCAAAACCAAGATAAAAGTAGTGTGTTGAACAATGTGCTAAGATTTGTTTCTAACTTGAAATTTTTGTTCAACAGTAGCTTATGATTATATCATTAATATGCATGAAAAATTAAACATATTATTGTCTCATCTCACCAAATCCATACTTGGTATGATTCCAGGTGATCCACAAATTCACATCGGATGCATTGGTTACAATGAAGTTGAATATAGAAGAAGCAAAAATAGATGGCAAAGAAATGTCTTATGAAGAATTAATAGAAATCAATAAAAAGAATTATTTAAACAAATTGTAAACAAATTTAAATTTCCTCATGGTCAAGCAACCTAGTCAAAGAAGCAAAGTCTGTCTTCAACATGTGACCTTTCCAATTATTTAGTTTCTTTGTACAAAATACTATTTTCGAGAAACTTGATTTGTAAGTCTTTCATTAATATTTTTTTACCAAGAGATAAAAGGAACTAATTCAAAGGCTTGATGTAAAATACAAAGATTTAACAAGTTGTTTATCATTTAATTCCCAAATGTTAGTTTGTACATATAAAAATTAGTATTGGTAGCTCTAAGTTGTTTAAGCAAAACAGAAGTGTAGTAGTGCTCGAAGGGTTAGGATTTTTGAAAAATTATATCTTGTTCTTGACATATATTACACAATTCCAAAAAAACTGTAAGTAATGCACAATAATATCTATAGAACTTGATAAATTTCTTCGCCTACACTGTCAAATCACTATTTTGCCTTCCTGCAGCAATAGACAGTGTTTTGGTCAGAGAAACCAATGCACTTTAGTTTCCAAGTTTGTAATTTCAATGGAAAATTAATGTTCTGTTCAGTAATAGATCCAAAATTCTGCCAAGCTGTTTACAAAATACAAATTACCAAGCAACAGTGTCATGGTGTTTTGAATTTTTTTCTTTTTTGTAGCTCTTCTAGTTCAACATACTTTCTTTATGAGTTTTCAGTAGATTTATCAGGTAATGACAATACACTTATGATACTTATCCATGGTAAACTTTCAGTTGACTTATGTCGTAGGACTGAAGCAAACATTTTCTCGCTTCCTTAGGAGCATTTTTACACAGATTTATCCATTTGAAGCAAGAAAAATAGGTGCACCAAACTGTTTACAAACAGTCAAACACACAAAAGCATGAAATAATGTATAAGTTTGACGAGATTGACAGGTCTAGTAAAGAATGCCGTTTGATTTTCACTTTTAAAAGGCTAAAATCAGGGGCGGATCTAGGATTTTTCAAACATCAGTCATAAAACGTCGAAGGCGCTCCGCACCTGGGGGGGTCTGAGGCATTCTCCCCTGAGAAATTTTGAATTTCAGAGCCTTGAAAATGCCATTTTCAGCGTTTTAGACCAATGCAAAATGTATTTGTGGGCATCGTTTTTGCGTAAAAACAACACATTTTGCTTACGTTTTTTCAACAAAAAAAAAATGAAGTGAACAATACTTGAATGTTTTGCCAAATATTTAGGCTCATTATCATGCCAAATATATGGCTCAATAGCATGTCTAGGAACGTAAAATTTATTTTACAATAATGCTATTCAAAAACAGATATAGTCTTTAAAAATTTCTACCAAGTTGTCAGGCATAGACCCCCCTAGAGACCCCCATTGAAACCTCTATGTAATGAGTTTAGTTAAGTTAGAAATTTGGTACTACAAGTGACAGTTCATAGATATAGAAAAGCTCAGACTTAAAACCATGCAAGTTTATTATAACCCTTTACCCATCTCCACATCAGTGCCAGCAAATTCACTTTTTGAGAAAAAACTCAAAATTTTTTTCTGCCAAAGATTAAGCAAAAATTATCAGAGTGAAAATTTGCAGTTAAGGACAGCTTAATGCCATAAATGTTTATTAGGCATTTCACTAGACTATTATCTCCTGTAAGTATATGCAAGGTGTGCTATATAGCAATCACTAGTAGCATTGTATTTGCAAATACAAACAGAATGTAACCAACATGTCTTTAATTATATAATTACATGAATGTTAAAATTGGTTCATGTGTCATGCTTACTGGTTATGATAAATATCTTTTCATATGATCAAAGCTCGTTTAAATGTAAATCTGAAATAATTTAGTTTAGAAATTGTAATGATCATCAGAAAAATTACCTAGTGATCATGAAAAATACTTTGCTGTTTTGCCAAATTTCAAGGTTTATCTGCATACATAGAAAGACATTTTACTTTATAGAAAATGCTTTCATACATCAATAGCCCTTTGGAATTTATAACAAACAATCTGGTATGAGCTGTAGATTAACACACCTTTACATCTCTAAAGGGTCCATGGGACAACATTTCCAGGTTTAATACCATTTCAGTCGAATTGTCAAAATAAAAGCCATGGATCAGAGACTCAAAATCACAGGTTATAGTAAACAGCTTCTCGTGTAATCAATGTTAGTTTTCTCAAATCTTAAACAATATGTAGTATAACTGTCCAATGATTGAATGACCAATGATCATAAACTGAAAAGCCCCAAACATTTGTTTATGATAAAGTAAATAATAGTATGGCGCCTTATGGCCACAGATTTTTTGTCCATTGAAATATATTTGCAGGAATGTAGGATTTCGCTGCTGTATAACGGCCACGATTCCCCAAGCACTAAAGAAATCATAGCTAAAAGTCCTTTGGCAACAACAATTTTAGAAGCATCAATCTGCTTACCATACGCCATATTGACATAAATCGCATCACACACTCGCATAATTGACTTTGATATATTACATTCATGCATACACTTAACTTGTCCTTTACTTACAATTTTGGATGTAAATTTCTGCTGATAAAACTCAAAACAATGTTGGCTTTCTTTTGAACATCAATGACTGAAATGTCGCTCGTGAGATCGTCTTTGCCAAGCTTTTAAAATTTATCCATAAATATTTCACCCTCTTGAAAAAATTCACAGTTTGGACAGCAGCATTCATGTCAATATATGAATTTGTAAAAGATTTCCATAAATTCCATCTGATTGTAGTTTAGTTTCTATCATGCTTATAAAAATTACTATGAAACGATCAAACATTCAATTCAGACAGTGAGCTTGACTATGTTAGTTCAGTTGGCTATCAGTCGAAATCCGTCAAACCAATCACAATAAAGCAAAAATTCAAATGAACCAATTGTAAGATAGCAATTGGACTCCCTTATACGTCCGGCCACCCTTATTATCAGTCGAGACCATTCCAGACTGTCCACTGATCTGGCTATTGACCAATAAAATAAGCGTTTTTGACGTTCATAGACTCCTTTATCCGTCGAACCAGTCAAGTCACCCCGCTTATCAGTCGGTTATTCCAGGTCAATTAAAATTCAACTGATCTGGTTACCAACGAGATATTCATTGGATTAGTCATTAGTTTTCAATAATAAATAATGCGGGATTTTATCACGAAGTAAATGCGATAAGAAAGTAAGAATAATTAATGAATTTTTAATTAATATGAATAGGTAATTTTTGAATTTCAAACATCAGTCGCGCGACGGATTTGACATACTCTAGATCCGCCCCTGGCTAAAATGTCATAAAATAACTTAAATGTTACATCCAAAATATGCGTTTCTCTACCGTCGATCTTCTTTATTTTGATGTGTGTCTGTACTGTGTTTTTCACGCAATGCTGAAGCGTTATTTTCACATGATATGCTGTCGGTATTGTAATTGTTTTTTTTTTCTCACTTGTTGTCGTTCATACAAACAGTATTAGAAATCAGGAGGGAGTGAATATTGAAAAAAATTTTTAAAGTGGAAGTTTTGACCATTGAGTTCTATAATAACTAGAGCGGCTAACTTTACTGGGGCGAGGATGCCAAAAAATGGCAGCCAAAGGACGTATTTCCGCTGAAATGATCGCTTTGCAGAAAAATAATATTCTCGACCTCCCCCTGGTGTCTATAGTAAATAAAAAGAGTTTTTCAAAAACAAACACAATATCACAGAATATGGATATCGTTAGTTCCATATTCTGTGACGATATCTTTTTTGGCATTTCTTTTATAATGCCAACACTTCAATCGTTCAATTGTTGGTTGTCGTAGTTTCCACAAAAAGGAACATATCGCTTCTCACAGGTGAGGTAGTTGTTTGTTTTGTTAGTCCGTCAACGATTACATGCACTTGAAAAGCCATAAAATACATATTAAAGATCGTATTCTTTAAGACTGACTTGAACGCCAAATATACTGATGTTTTCCTGTTTTTGTTTATAAAATTCTGCATACTTTTCTGTCATTTGTTAATGCATGAAATCGTAAATTTACCCATTTATTTGCAAAATAGTTTCTCTAAAGCAAAAAAGACCCTGCACACATTTTGCTCTGTGAGTAAGTATCAAAAAGAAATGATCAGCCCCAACGGTACCCATGATTTGGAGCAGAGCTTGTTATGTTCTATTTGCTGACAACATGCAGGGAAGATCAAGGAGTAAAGATGACTGGAAGATGTTATTGACCAGGCAGAGTCTTAAAAAATGATAATGCTGTAAAGATAATTGATTTATTGTCTGCCCTATCCAGAGTTATTTAATTTAATCATGGTCAAATTCTATGGATGGAGACAATGAATTCACTTAGGAAGCCTTGAATGCTTTGAAGTTAAAGTTCATGATCCAAAGAAAGATGGCAAGAAGGTTGTGTGTGTTTTGATGCTTAATGAAATGTCAATTCACAAACATGTAAAATAGAAGGCCATAAAGTTTGTGTCTATGTAAACATTTGTACTGAGATTGATGATGACTCAATGCAGATGTGAAGCTTCAAACTGTATAAGCCATTGGGTTTTATGTAACTTAATGTTTGAATCATGTCATATCTTTATCAAAATATTTTAGTTGAGTGTTGTTTAAATGTTACTAATATCTAATGCACTATACTGAAGCATTAAAGATTCCGTGATGAAACTTTAAAGTTACTGTACTGTATATTTCTTATATATTTCTAATATTTTTTTAAGAAACAGTGTGAGCTTATTTACCTATTAGAGTACAGAATGGAGATTTATCATATGCATTATTGCTGCTGTTTTAAAGAAAAGTTTTTCACTTTTCAAAGCTTGTCTACAAATTTTTTGCTTCTTATTTCTTATCATGAGATTGATGATATAGAGGTAAAATAATACAATAATATTCTAATTTCTAAAAAGCTTTTAAGCTTCTAGCATAAAAGTACACTATAGGTATGTAATTCATTTGGTTTTATTGCCTTGCTATGACATATCTAGTTGCACTTCATCATTCTTGTATGAACAAAACAGCAGATGTGGATACTCAGAGAACAAAATGCACTACCAACTGCTTATGAAATTTATTATTGAGGTGAAAACTGTGTTAATCATTCAAATTATAGTGCACTTTTATTGCAAATATAGGAAAAACAAAACAAAGTGAAAAAGAAAGGTAGAAGTATTAAAACTACAAATGAATTATAAACACCATTGGAAGCATAAGTGTTTTGATGATTATTTGCATTTTGCCCAATTCATATATCAGTACAACAAAATCAAAATGTGCTACAACTTTACAAGTATTTGATGCACTTGCACTTCAGAACATCACAAAAAGGTTACTTAAAGTAATTTCTATACAATATTGTTTGTTTTCATTTACCAAACCTATGCAGACTTGAGTCTTTTTTGAAATTTCATATTTAACTCAATTACAGAAAATCCGTAAATATCCAGAGATTTAATATGTACTTTTTTAAAGAAACAAGTAAAAATCCTACAATTGTGGCGAAAAAAGCCATTGCCCATTGCATGAAAAGAAGCAAAATAACAATGATAACAAATAAGCTAACTTCTCTCTCGTGAACCGTGGAGATGAACTAAGATATACTTTTTTGTATTGACTAAAGAGTTTAATCTATCAAACAAGTTTGACGCTGGTAAGAAAACGACGCACATCTGCATTCATACATGTGTAGCCGACATATAGGTCTTTCGTCGATAGTTATAAATGCATCCTCGTAGGAGCAAATAACTGACAACCACAGTTGACTCGCTGTTATGAATTTAAGGTTTTTAGCTTGATTTTCATCAAAAAATTGCTTGCCGAATCCCAAATACACACATACATTTTCCTCACTCTTTCCTCAGGAGAGAGTGGGAAATTGGGAAATTTTCGGAAAAGCGGTCAATTTCGGTAAATCTTAGCGGCAAAGGACGAAATCCGCCATTTTTTTGGCATCATCAGATATCTAAGGCCGCGCTTGAGATAGCCGCTCCAGTTATTATAGAACTCAATGGTTTTGACCACCAAAATCCGCCATTACCGCATGTTTTTGACCACGGGGTCCAGGCCCCTTTGTCCCTCCAGGTTTTATAGAGCTCAATGAATCCGCCATTACTAATAGAGCTCAATGAATCCCCAATGAGCTGCATAACAACCATTGAGTTCTATAATAACTGGAGCGGCTATCTCAAGCGCGGCCTTAGATATCTGATGATGCCAAAAAAATGGCGGATTTCGTCCGTTGCCGCTAAGATTTACCGAAATTGACCGCTTTTCCGAAAATTTCACAATTTCCCACTCCCTTCTGAAGAAAGAGTGAGGAAAATGTATGTGTGTATTTGGGATTCGGCTAGCAATTTTTTGTTGAAAATCACGATAAAAACCTACAATTCGTAACAGCGAGTCAACTGTGCTTGCTTTCCAGTCATCGGCTCCTGCGAGGAAAGCTATTAACTATAAACTATGTACGAAAAAACTCTTTGAACGTTTTTAAACATCGTGTCTAATGTACATGTGCACGATGTGGACGATGTGGTCTCTTTTCAAGGTAAGGAGAAAGTCTTAGAGCCATGTCCAGCCGAAAATTTAAAAAAGATAGTAAAAAACAAATTCTGAAGAAACAAGATATCTTGAGATGAAAAAATGTGAATGAAAACAAAACGCGAAGTGAACTGTAAATTTTCGATTTATTTCAAAGTCATCCTCAGACAGAATGATAATCCAAACCATGCATACACATATATATTTACAACAGGGGCGGATCTAGAGTATGTCAAATCCGTCGCGCGACTGATGTTTGAAATTCAAAAATTACCTATTCATATTAATTAAAAATTCATTAATTATTCTTATTTTCTTATCGCATTTACTTCGTGATAAAAATCCCGCATTATTTATTATTGAAAACTAATGACTAATCCAATGAATATCTCGTTGGTAACCAGATCAGTTGAATTTTAATTGACCTGGAATAACCGACTGATAAGCGGGGTGGCTTGACTGGTTCGACGGATAAAGGAGTCTATGAACGTCAAAAACGCTTATTTTATTGGTCAATAGCCAGATCAGTGGACAGTCTGGAATGGTCTTGACTGATAATAAGGGTGGCCGGACGTATAAGGGAGTCCAATTGCTATCTTACAATTGGTTCATTTGAATTTTTGCTTTATTGTGATTGGTTTGACGGATTTCGACTGATAGCCAACTGAACTAACATAGTCAAGCTCACTGTCTGAATTGAATGTTTGATCGTTTTATAGTAATTTTTATAAGCATGATAGAAACTAAACTACAATCAGATGGAATTTATGGAAATCTTTTACAAATTCATATATTGACATGAATGCTGCTGTCCAAAATGTGAATTTTTTCAAGAGGGTGGAAATTTATGGATAAATTTTAAATGCTTGGCAAAGACGATCTCGCGAGCGACATTTCAGTCATTGATGTTCAAAAGCAAGCCAACATTGTTTTGAGTTTTATCAGCAGAAATTTACATCCAAAATCGTAAGTAAAGGACAAGTTAAGTGTATGCATGAATGTAATATATCAAAGTCAATTATGCGAGTGTGTGATGCGATTTATGTCAATATGGCGTATGGTAAGCAGATTGATGCTTCTAAAATTGTTGTTGCCAAAGGACTTTTAGCTATGATTTCTTTAGTGCTTGGGGAATCGTGGCCGTTATACAGCAGCGAAATCCTACATTCCTGCAAATATATTTCAATGGACAAAAAATCTGTAGCCATAAGGCGCCATACTATTATTTACTTTATCATAAACAAATGTTTGGGGTTTTTCAGTTTATGATCATTGATCATTCAATCATTGGACAGTTATACTACATATTGTTTAAGATTTGAGAAAATTAACATTGATTACATGAGAAGCTGTTTACTATAACATGTGATTTTGAGTCTTCTGATCCATGAAGCTTTTTATTTTGACAATTCGACTGAAATGGTATTAAACCTGAGTATTTCACATACATGGAATGTTGTCCCATGTCACATATTGTCCCCTTTTCTAACTGAACACCTCATGTAGAGATGTAAAGGTCTGTCAATCTACGGCTCATACCAGATTGTTTGCCATAAATTCCAAAGGGCTATTGATGTATGAAAAGCATTTTCTATAAAGTAAAAATGCCTTTCTATGTATGCAGATAAACCTTGAAATTTGGCAAAACAGCAAAGTATTTTTCATGATCACTAGGTAAATTTTCTGATGATCATTATAATTTCTAAACTAAATTATTTCTGATTTACATTTAAACAAGCTTTGATCATATGAAAAGATATTTATCATAACCAGTAAGCATGACACATGAACCAATTTTAACATTCATGTAATTATATAATTAAAGACATGTTGGTTACATTCTGTTTGTATTTGCAAATACAATGCTACTAGTGATTGCTATATAGCACACCTTGCATATACTTACAGGAGATAATAGTCTAGTGAAATGCCTAATAAACATTTATGGCATTAAGCTGTCTTAACTGCAAATTTTCACTCTGATAATTTTTCCTTAACCTTTGGCAGAAAAAAATTTTGAGTTTTTTCTCAAAAGGTGAATTTGCTGGCACTGATGTGGAGATGGGTAAAGGGTTACAATAAACTTGCATGGTTTGAAGTCTGAGCTTTTCTATATCTATGAACTGTCACTTGCAGTACCAAATTTCTAACTTAACTAAATTCATTACATAGAGGTTTGAATGGGGGTCTCTAGGGGGGTCTATGCCTGACAACTTGGTAGAAATTTTTAAAGACTATATCTGTTTTTAAATAGCATTATTGTAAAATAAATTTTACGTTCCTAGACATGCTAATGAGCCATATATTTGGCATGATAATGAGCCTAAATATTTGGCAAAACATTCAAGTATTGTTCACTTCATTTTTTTTTTTGAAAAAAACGTAAGCAAAATGTTTTGTTTTTACGCAAAAACGCTGAAAATGGCATTTTCAAGGCTCTGAAATTCAAAATTTCTCAGGGGAGAATGCCTCAGACCCCCCCAGGTGCGTAGCGCCTTCGACGTTTTATGACTGATGTTTGAAAAATCCTAGATCCGCCCCTGATTTACAATGAATGAATTAAGTAACGAAAGTCAAGCAATAGAAATTAAATAGTTTGATATTTACGAAAGCGGAGTTGGAAGAGCTGTCATATTTTAAAAGGATGAATTGAAACAAGAGACCAGACTGGTGGAATGAGTGTATTGTAATTTAAGACAAGAGTTGTAATTCTTTGCTAGCCTTAAGTCCCGTGTTAACAAACCATTTCTTAATATATGTGTATGCATGGTTTGGATTATCATTCTGTCTGTGGATGACTTTGAAATAAATCGAAAATTTACAGTTCACTTCGCGTTTTGTTTTCATTCACATTTTTTCATCTCAAGATATCTTGTTTCTTCAGAATTTGTTTTTTACTTAACTCTTAAAGAGTACTCTATAGTCATATTTAGGTCAATGTGGTAATGTATGTTAGTGCAATCAGACTAAGTTACACAACATATTTGCAATAAGAATTTTCTTTTAATGAAGTTTTGAGAAAAAAACAATATATAATCTTTTTGTATTTCTGATAAAGATAACTAAATGACAAAAATAACAAATATTTAAAATTTATTTTCTCGTAAGGTGTATTGTACAGTTGCTGCAATTGTTCAGCACGTTTTTGACTGGTAGGTTTGCTTCTTTACAGTGCTTGGCAACATGGCCCAATCTTTTGCATATGTAGCAACGTCTTCCTGTTAAATATTTATAAGGAAGTTGTAGTTCATGACACTTTTTATTTATTTGTGTCATTAGCTTATTTCTGTTAACAATAATGCATGCAACTTGAAGTTTTCAACCATCTAATCAAGCTGATGTTTTATCAATAGGTCAATCAAACTTACTTCTTCTCATACGATTAAACTCTATACAAAAAAAAAGTATATAATTGTCAATTACAATGGTCATGAAAGAAATGTTATTTCATTTTTTGTCATTACTTTTCTCGCATTCATTCATTTTGTGGCCTTTGTGGCCACAATTATAGCATCTTCCTTCATTAAAAAAAAAACAATGGCAATTATCAGCCTGGCATCAAAGGCAATTAGTACATGTATACACTATACCACACCTTTAAATGAATTTTTTGCTTTGGCATTGCTTTCTACATAAACAAATCATTTGTTAGGTGCTGTTTGATTTGTTATGTGTATGATTAAATTTCAGGTTAAAAGACTCATGGTGAAAAGACTCATGGTGAAAAGACTCATGGTGAAAGACTCAGGTGAAAAGACTCAGGTTAAAAGATTCAGGTGAAAAGACTCATGGTGAAAGACTCAAGTGAAAAGACCAAAGTATCATGAGAGAGTTGATGGGCATATATCATATATGAACGAGAACAGTATTGTATACAAAGCACTGTTTACCTTCTTTATTTTTTTGGTTTTCAGAATTGGAGCCACCTCAAATAGTAGTAGATTTTTAGCACATTTTGATGCATTGATGTATTGTGTAATAATGCAAAAAACAATCATTAAACAGTATAACCATTTTTGGCTAAATACACACTTGCATTTTCGTTATTTTTCTCTTCAGTTCCCTGACCTGTTTTGAATGCAATTGAACTATTTGAGTGATTTTCAGTTTTCAAAACAAAAACAAATTTTATACACATTTGATACCAGTGTCCATTGCTTTTTCCTCATCTGTATAATCTAGCATCTGGTGTTTTGTATGCAAAAACGATAAAGTGTAAATAGATATTTTGCAAGAAGGGATTTAAACCATGTAAATGAATCACTTTTGTTTACTTCCATGCTGAAAGCTTTTATGAAGCTTTTCAGATCAGAAATTATTAAATTATTGATCTGTACTAACCTCTTTTCATCCATGGACCACAATAGAAAGTTGGCAAATACAATAAAAACAAGAAATAAGCAAAGGAAAATTCAGACAAGTTTTAAAATATTTATAGTATTTAAAAAAAGCGGAAAAAATGCAAATGACAAACGCCAATGCTGTATTCTGATTGGTTAACAAATCAAACTTTTTTTTAACTATGAAGAACTAAATATTGCATTGAATTTTAAAGTTTTTTATAGTTTGTAAGAGATGATTCCCATGATAATATACATGGAAATTTAGCGTGCACAAATCGTAAATTGCTGTATCAGTAACGTTGAAACAGGGGTGTAAATCCTGGAGAGGGGATTGATATGTGGTGGCTCAGCCTCTCCCCTTCAAAAAGTTAGCAGTTTTGTTGAGCAAAGCATGTAATTTTTCGGAAATTAAAACGGCAAATATTAGCGATGACGTTTGGATCAACTCATAACTAAGTAAAAAGCGATTTTGCTGGTATTAACAAACAAAATTACACTACGTTATTGCTGGGCAAATCAAATTCTGCAACGTTTCCCCTCTCCATTCTCGGGACTCAAGTCACACCCCTGCATTCAAGTAACATTCTTCTAAATTTTTTTTCAAGTTATTCGAAGTTTAACCATTGGCTTTTTACAAGTCAAGAAACTATATAAACAATGTGAACTCATTGAACTATAGGGTACAAAAAAATGTTAAAGATAAAATGTTACGCATCACGAACGTTGTTCAAGGACTTCCGCATTCAGATCATCCCGGCAATATTCATAATGTCACCTGTAAGTTAAACACGTGCGTTTAATATTGAGTAGCGTTTATTTTTAAAAGAACGTTAATAATGCATTTATCAATTGACAGACTGGTTTAATTTTGAAAAAAGCACTTACTACAACGCTCGATCTGATTGAAAGTGTTATCAATGTTAGGACCACAAAATAGTTTTCTTATGTCGTCCAATTGGGCTGTTTTGTTGAGTATTTTTTTCTCTATAAAAAATAGTTCAAAATGAATATTGTGCTATTGTTGTTCTATATTGTACTATGTTGTAGAGGAATACTCACATAGAAGACTTGCATTTCGAATTACTTTTCATTCTTTTAATTGTTTAGTTACGTAAACTAGGTTATAATTTCATGTTACATTTTAAGCCTCGAACACAAATGTGCAGGCACCATTAAATTTCTCCTCGAAACACATATTGCTATGTGCCAGGACGCCTACAGCCTCAAAAATGGAATAGTCAAATGAAAATTCCATTTCTAGGCACAGGCAAAGCCTCGAAAACACAATAGTGTCAGGCAACGTTCAATCTACTGATGATTGAACAACACAAGCTTAGACAGCTTTTTACGAATTTTCTGACCATGCAACTTATCGTTTTGCGTTTTGGTCAAGTGATGCATTCTTATTTTCACAAATGCCTCAGCACAACACTTTATCAGTTTATAAGCATGATTATCTGTAACTGTCGACTCTAACACATGCTCATCTAACATGCTAAAACTTTTTCTCTACACACACAGATAATACCGTCGCAGCAATTGCACTCGATATGTTTGCTGCTGCATGTGGCAAGCCACCATGGCAGGAATTTACCATCCTCATTACATTTCTCTGTTTCCTGACACACTTTCAGAAGATCGTCAGTTGGTATTTTTAAACCACCGTTGCTCTTCCATTCCACAAATAGTTCTGGTGCTCTTTCTTTAGATGATGTCAGAGCATCCATACAATCATCACAATGGATCTTCCTTTTCACCATTTTGCGACATACCCAGCAATATACGATATTGCTGCCTCCTTGTAGTCTGAAAGCTGAATGTAGTTTGAGGTGTCGCTGTAATCGTGGTCAGTTTGTTCTGGCC
Source organism: Xenia sp. Carnegie-2017 (assembly GCF_021976095.1). Taxonomy (NCBI): domain Eukaryota; kingdom Metazoa; phylum Cnidaria; class Anthozoa; order Malacalcyonacea; family Xeniidae; genus Xenia; species Xenia sp. Carnegie-2017. Next base: position 8,774,767 of record NW_025813488.1, on the reverse strand, counting down.
CACGCAGTTCTAGATCGTATCTTCTTGCAGTATTTACATCGGAAATATCTGCCGACATTTGTTCACTCTCACACCGATCTTCTAGTCTACTTAGAATTTCGGTACCATCCTGAGCAACACAATTTCCATGACCTCCTTTAATGTTATGTCGCATCAACAGCTGCTTGTACGCTTCTTTGAACTGTCGAGATGTCGGGTTGTTGTTCCAACCTCCTGACGCTCGCACAGCTGAAAAAAACAATTCTAAATGATCTTGACTTGTCTTATAAGTAAGCAAATATTTAAGGGGAGAATTTTCACTTATAACAAGATCCTCAGCAAGCCCTTGCACTGCTTCAATGCACAACAGAAACCCCAAGAATTCTGTTTTCCTCTTATGGGAAAAAATCGACTTTCCATCAGCACCATTCAGATTTAAGACGTATTGCCTTGCTTCATCCAAGAAGGTTTTTATCAGCTTGTAATTCGCTTTCTTTATTGGTGCTTTGTAATTTTTAGCAATTGGATTCCTGGAATTCAAAACGTCAAACAAGCGATCAAATACTCGAATGAATTTGACTGTTTTATCACACCCTTTAAACTGTGGAAGTTTGAGCTTACCTTCACAGAACTCTAAAGCATCTGCAACACTCGAGCTGAGTGCTTGCACTGCTAAATTTAACTTCATTTTCTGTGGCTTCCAGTTTATGTGAGCTTTCTTTAGTTTGTTGGCAAGTCGCAAGCCTTCTGAGGCTTGCAGTTTTTCTAGCTCAACTAAGTATTGCCATCTTACCAAACCATCTTTTTCATCCTTCAGAGTTCTCAATTCAGAAATTGCTCCTCTGACAAGCTTGATCATATGACAAGGATCTAAAATGCATAAATTTTCAACATTAAATCAGATGGATGTAAAAATATGCTTGGAAATCATTAAGTGAAAGTTTCACTCCAAGCAACTTCATCATTGCAAGATGTGTGGATGGACCATCACACGTTAAACTTCCAACTTTAACACCAACATCATGCAACTGCATCAAACACTCCTTGGTTAAATTTGCTTTTACTTCTGCAGTGAGGCCATCTACCAAGAAGTAACCAACTGGTACTTTCAAGATGAATCTAGAGCAACAGCCATGTATACCAAAACTTCTGTTGCTTCAGGGAGTGAATCATCGTCAATCCCAGTACCAAGGTCAACATAACCACAAACTTTTTGACCATCCCATTCTACGTGTTTGCGGATTGACATTTCATCCAGCATCAATGCACATATGACTTCCTTGCCATCTTTCTTTGATTCTTGAACCTTCACTTTCAAAGCATTCAAGGCATCCTTGGTGAAACCAGGATCACCATCCACGGAATTATACCAAGATCGAATTACTCTTGGATGAGGTAAGGCTAAATTAAACTTCTCACGAACATAATCATAAGCCTTAGGCGAGTAAAATTTCAAAGTTAGTGCAAAAGCTTGCAATTCTGGGGGGTATTGAGCACCTTTTTTACCCTGAGTGTTTGCCACTAAACGACTCAAAATATCTTCAGGAACCCCAGATAGTGAAGCATTAAGAAGTTCAGCTTGATCAGAGCTGATCATTTTATCATCTTTAAGGCAATCAATGATTGACAATAAATCATTTACCTTCTTTTTCACTCTACTTTTTTCCATATTAGACACTTTTAACCTCTTTCTATAAGACTCTGCCCGTTCTATAACATCTTCCAATTGTCTTTTCAGTCTCCTGGGAGACTTAAGACAATACGAGTGATCATGAGTAGAGAAATGACCACTCACCTTTTCAGTGCTCTTCGTACATTCAACATCCTGCACCTGTTGAAATAATGTGGGCACGGCACTATCTTCTAGACACACTTTGTTACCTGATATTCTCTTCATGCTATCGGAAAAATGATCTGAGCAAACTCTGCTCCACTTAGTTAGAACTGTGAGAGGCGACCATTTCTTTATACTATTTACCCATTCCAAAAAAAGTGCAGGGTTTTTTTCTTCGTCAGGAAAACTATTTGAAATAGATTAGTAAATTTATTGTTTCATGCGTTGATTCAACAAATAAATAAACAAATTTGTTGAATTTTTTAAAAAACACACAGGAAAACATCAGTGTATGCAGTATTTAAGACAATGTTTTTTCATAAGGCCTAACAGATTTTGGGGCTTTCAATTGTATAAATGCCGATTCAATCTTTCAGGAACAAACAAAATAAGCGAATAACTCACCTGTGAAAAGCGATGTGCTTCGCGTTGTCAATATTACGACATTCTACAATTGAACATCGATTAGGCATTTTTGAAAAAAATATTGTTTTGGCCTTGAAAAATATTGTCTATTTATCATACAGCTTGCAATTGCATTTGAAATTTTCAACTGAAGGTGGGAAAATTAATAACATCAATCCGGGGGAGGTCGAGAATATTATTTTTTTGCAAAGCGATCATTTCAGCGGAAATACGTCCGTTGGCCGCCATTTTTTGGCATCCTCGCCCCAGTAAAGTTAGCCCCTCCAGTTATTATAGAACTCAATGATAACAACTGGAAGGCTAACTTGGACGCCATCTTTGAAGCCTGCATGAGCGCCGCCATTGAAGGTACCGAGGCGAAATACATCACTTCGAAATTGCCAGGTTTTTTGCAAAAAACAGTGGTCTTCAAGCCAGCTTAATGTCTAAAAATCTTAAACAATGTTTGGACTTTAATATAAAACAAGTTTGAACGACATTTGTACATGTTTAAGCTTCTTTTTAGAAGGATGAAAAGCGAACTTTGTTTTGGCACGTGAAAACATGCCTTATAACTTGAATACAAAACTGACACCCCTCGTTTTTTTTCATTAAAAGGATGTAAAATGCACTTGTCTAGCCTTATAATATTGTTTCAATCTGTGAAAATGAAGCTGTCAGGGCAAAAACGCTGTTTTTCGATAATTTTTGTGTTTCCGAGCAAAATTAGCTCGCCCCAGTCCTTTTTGAAAGTTCAGAGCATAAACAAAAAGAAAAACACTTTGCAAAATGTTTCAAAAAGTTAGCAAAAAAATATTTTGAGTTAGTTTTAAAAAAAACTGTTATGCCATATTATTGTGTTATTATTAATTGCACCATTAAAGAGTCAAAAGGGTCAATACTCACTTAAAAAAAAGACAAAAACACAATTGACACTCCATATTCATAACTTTTGAAACACTTAAGTAAAAATTGTACTGTAATACAAGTATGAAAACGATTATTAGTCTAATATTATAGAATCATATATTTTCACAAATATGACCAAACATTTTAAACACACATCCTAAAATTTAATATATTACATATACATTTATCATCATCTGTATTACAAAAAAAACTAATTTTACAATCAATATGATAGACTATAAAATTTTGATACAGGATATAGCTTTGCTTGCTTTATAATCATTTTAAAACTCTGTTTCAAACCACTGAGGATGAGGGTTGCTTTTTAGCATTTATGTAGAGCAGGTTATATTAGCAATACTTGTCATGTTGTACACTTGGCTATTTATTTATAAGCATGAACTTGCTAATAAAATGCTCAATACACAAATATGGATGCATGTCAAATCTTCCACCAGTTCTTAAGAAGTGGGAGAAGTAAATGACAAAAACCAACAATCACCCCACAGCTCAAAATTTCAAATCATCACTATCACACATTACAAAAAGAGCATGTGAAATTCTTACAAAGCAAGTCTAACTTTAAAAGCAATAAAATTGTTATGAAACATGTTATGTTAAGTGGATTGTGTGTATTTTGCACAGCATTAAAAGATACAGACTACCTGTTATCAGTTTTATCTTAAATTTTTGGTCTTTCGACGACAAATGAGAAATTCATATTTCGAAGCAAGTTCTCCCTTTTATGTTTTATACAATACAGCGTTACGTATACAAAACATGTCTTGGAACGTCCACAATGCATCTTAACACATTAATAACCAAATTTTGGTAACGGTTTTGAAAAAAATAAAGCATTTAGGCTAGCATTCTATTTCCAAGTTAGCAGTTTTTGCAATACAATCCGTCACGCAAACAAACAGTCCACGCGAGATGCACGCGAAGCGGCAAATCAGCTTCTAAGTGGCTTCAAACAAGTCTAGGTTTGTTTATAATGAGTTAGCCTCAGTGAGTTCTATAATAACTGGAGGAGAAACGTCAACAAAATTAGTATAAATTATTAGCGCGCGGCCGCGTGGTCAAAAACATTGCGGATTTTGGTGGTCAAAGTCAGCGGAGAGACGCGGGCTCATGAAATAAAATTTTTGTCGCCCACCCTGATTTCACCACCACAATTGCGAGTATAGAAAATATCAAAACTATTTATTTTCCTAATATAAACACTTTTTTAAAATTTATTTATTAAATTGCCAACTTCTGTGGTTTGCGGATGCTGAAATATCGACAGAAAAGGAAACATTTCATGACTCCGGTAAGTAGCACAGTATTAGTTTTACTATTTTGTTTTTAACACGATACTTGAAGAGTGTTTCTACTACTAAGTTTTAATTTAAAGTTATTTTGGTCCAGTCTTGTTTGTTCTTCACTTAATCGCTCGCCAGACGTGGCGAAGCTGTCAATTTTTATCGAGTTTTTCATCCATCTTGTATCATGATCAAGGCATCAGGCTAAACTCTCCTGATTTGGATTGAGTTTACCTCCCAAAAATGGGGCATAATTTGTTCATGTTTTTTTTGAAAAGATGAAGGGAAAGTTTACAACAGAGTTGTGTTGAAATTGAATGCAGTGCCATGCAAAATTAATGAGAACTATGGTATATGTTGTATAATAAAAATAACTATTAAACTGTTTGACTGACTGTATAGTGTAGACAATTATAATGGATTGGAAAGTTGGATTTATGCAAACAATTTTAAAGTACTACTTAGCGTTTCTGTAAATGAAATATTTATTGTTATAGTAAACAGGTTACTACTTCAAAACCAAGATAAAAGTAGTGTGTTGAACAATGTGCTAAGATTTGTTTCTACCTTGAAATTTTTGTTCAACAGTAGCTTATGATTATATCATTAATATGCATGAAAAATTAAACATATTATTGTCTCATCTCACCAAATCCATACTTGGTATGATTCCAGGTGATCCACAAATTCACATTGGATACATTGGTTACAATAAAGTTGAATGTAAAAGAAGCAAAAAGAGATGGCAAAGAAATTCTTTGTGTCTTATGAAGAACTAGTAGAAATCAATAAAGAATTCTTTAAACAAATTGTAAACAAATTTAAATTTGCTCATGGTCAAGCAACCTAGTCAAAGAAGCAAAGTCTGTCTTCAACATGTGACCTTTCCAATTATGTTTAGTTTCTTTGTACAGAATACTACTTTCGAGAAACTTGATTTGTAAGTCTTTCGTTAATATTTTTTTTACCAAGAGATAAAAGGAACTAATTCAAAGGCTTGATGTAAAATACAAAGATTTAACAAGTTGTTTATCATTTAATTCCCAAATGTTAGTTTGTACATATAAAAATTAGTATTGGTAGCTCTAAGTTGTTTAAGCAAAACAGAAGTGTAGTAGTGCTCGAAGGGGTTAGGATTTTTGAAAAATTATATCTTGTTCATGACATATATTACACAATTCCAAAAAACTGTAAGTAATGCACAATAATATCTATAGAACTTGATAAATTTCTTCGCCTACACTGTCAAATCACTATTTTGCCTTCCTGCAGCAATAGACAGTGTTTTGGTCAGAGAAACCAATGCACTTTAGTTTCCAAGTTTGTAATTTCAATGGAAAATTAATGTTCTGTTCAGTAATAGATCCAAGATTCTGCCAAGCTGTTTACAAAATACAAATTATCAAGCAACAGTATCATGGTGTTTTGAATTTTTTTCTTTTTTGTAGCTCTTCTAGTTCAACATACTTTCTTTATGAGTTTTCAGTAGATTTATCAGGTAATAACAATACACTTATGATACTTATCCATGGTAAATTTTCAGTTGACTTATGTCGTAGGACTGAAGCAAACATTTTCTCGCTTCCTTAGGAGCATTTTAACACAGATTTATCCATTTGAGCAAGAAAAATAGTTGCACCAAACTGTTTACAAACAGTCAAACACACAGAAGCATGAAATAATGTATAAGTTTGACGAGATTGACAGGTCTACTAATGCCGTTTGATTTTCACTTTTAAAAGGTTAAAATGTCATAAAATAACTTAAATGTTACAGCCAAAATATGCGTTTCTCTACCGTCGATTTTCTTTATTTTCATGTGTGTGTACTGTGTTTTCACGCAATGCTGAAGCATTATTTTCACATGATGCTGTCGGTATCGTAATTGTTTTTTTTTTCACTTGTTATCGTTCATATAAACAGTATTGGAAATCAGGAGGGAGTGAATATTGAAAAACATTTTCAAAGTGGAAGTTTTGACCACCAAAATCCGCCATTACCGCCATGTTTTTGACCACGGGGTCCAGGCCCCTTTGCCCCTCCAGGTTTTATAGAGCTCAATGGTTAGCCTTCCAGTTGTTGTAGAGTTCATTGTTACCGCCATGTTTTTGACCACGGGGTCCAGGCATTGAGCTCTATAAGACCTGGAGGGCAAAGGGGCCTGAACCCATAGATATAGTAGGTCTAGATCGCTGACGAGTGTGACGTCATATAAGACTTATTAAGACGGCAGCGTGACATTCATGATAAATCCAAGATGGCGCGGGAACCGGGCAAAAAACTTTGGACTAGTATGAGGCAATTGTTGTTTTTTGCAGTTTACTTCGTTTCAGTGTTTTCAAACTCCTCCAATCAAGTTTTATTGGAAACAAAGCGTTATTAAAAATGTTTTGAAGCCATATTAGACAATTATTATTGGAATACAGGCGAAAATATCGCTTGCGAAGTGTTGTGTAAATTGGTCGTTTGGTTGTCTCGAGGCGTTTGTCTACCAAACTAAACGGATTTCGTCTGCTTTAGTTCCCATAATTGTTCGTCCACATTGAAATACATGATATTGAATACATACAAAAAGATGCGAAAATTAATCTTCATCGAAGGGCTTCATCTGCTGCTTTTACTACTTTTTCCAATGAGGAGGATGGACTTGTAAGCTTGCCATAGGTCTTGAAAGATGTTAAGCTTGACTTTAATGAACCTTCATGACAGTATGAGTGGTCAGGTATGAGAGGTTGGTCATCATTCTCTATGGTTAAGGCAGTTGCACATTCAGCACACTTGATGCAACTTGTAATTTTCTAGGCTATGTATCCACTGATATAGGTCTGTACATCATCATGCCAAAGAGTGGAACTGTTTAATAATGCTGCAACTCTCCTATCAACATTTTGTGTCTCTTCAGCTAGCTTGCTTTCACTTACAACAGAGCAGTTGGCAGTTGCTGGGACTGTCATGTATTGAACAAAGAAATATCAGTAGTTTACTTATCCTTGTACGTAAGTGTCATAAAATGAACCAACTGAGCAGTATGATACAATTTTTGTCAGAAGTCATTAGTTGCATGTTAATAATGTGATGCAATTTAGACATTTGCAGTTATAAAATTGTATTGCCATTGGAAACAACTGGTATCATAGATGGTGTTGTAGCTATAGCATAATAAAAACATATACTATAACTAAGTATGATAAGCATAAAAGTCACATATGTTTTATTCACAGCTATATCTTATAATAATCTCAGTCATAGCCAGCATTTTTATTTGCTCATGCTATCTCAATCTTGCTGTGTTCACTCACTGTAAAAACAATAGATTTCTAATGAAATGAGCAATGATGCAGTGAAATTTACATAGCAAGTGTAAAACATTCATTCTGGATATGCCACCGATGACATCCATATCAAATATTTCATAAGATAATATATAAATTTAATGAACACCTTAGCTCTGGTAAAAAAATACTTTATACAGAGCTTTATAACTCTCTCTCAAAAAATAGTATTGTAACAGTATCTTGGGTTATGTGTTTGAATGTAATTATGTCAGATTTTGAAATAACCACTGTTAATATAACAAGCTTCTGAACATAAGTTCCTTCTCTTTCGTTGAACCACTTAGCTGTAAGATCTCATCAGTATAGCCAATGCTCCTGGATACAATTACTTGAGATGAGGTAAGTTTCCTTCAGTTAAGTTTACTAACTTTAATAGCTTCACTAAGATCTTGTCAGTAGATAATAGTGCTGCAGTGTTATGTATCTCCTTGCTCCTCTTTTCATTCATTCAAAGTCGGATGGCCTTTCTAAACCGTGTTTGAATCTCACATATCAGTACGAGTACAATGGGAGTGCTGTCTCGAATAAGTCGCTTTTTTGTCAGAAATATTCAGATTGATTCCCCAATCTTTCTGTAAATTGTCAATATGACATATTCCGATGCGCAACAAATCAGTATGGGAGTTAAAGCTGAAAAAATCTGTTTCTCTTAGTGGACAAACGACTTGAGACAACATAACGACCAATTTACACAATATTTCGAAAGCGATATTTTCACCCGTATTTCAATTATAACTGTCCAATATGGTTTCAAAACACTTGAAATAAAGATTTGTTTCCAATAAAACTTCATCGGAAGAGTTTGAAAACAATGAGAAGAAGTAAATTGCGAAAAACATCAATTGCCCTATAGTGACTCTATGTTTTTTGCCCGGTTCCCACGCCATCTTGGATTTATCATGGATGTCACGCAATATGGCGGCTCGTCAGTAATCTAGACCTACTATATCTATGCCTGAACCCCGTGGTCAAAAACATGGCGGTAATGGCGGATTTTGGTTGTCAAAACTTCCACTTTGAGAAAAATTTTTAACATTCGCTCCCTCCCGAATCTGGAACTGTATTACTGCTTATATCAATGACAACCAGCGAAAACAACCACGATACCGTAAGCATAAAATATTGAAAATAATGCTTCAGGTTTTTGTGAAATAGACACACACATTTAAATGAGGTAAATCTACTGTAAAATAACGTATGTTTTGTCAAGTAATGCTTTAGCTATGTTAGAAATAAATATCAAACGGCATTCTTTACACTGTCAATGTGTCGTTAAGCTTTAATGCATAATCCCATGCGCAATACTTGTGTTTTTGACTATTTTTTAACAGCTTCGTGCAACTGTCTTTGTTGAATAGATGGGTAAATATTAGTTAAAATGTCCAAAAAGGAGTTAGAAAAAGTTAGCTTACCCCTACGACTTAAGTCGACTGGAAATATATTATAGGTAGGTATGTATTTTTTTTTTGAGTTTTTTTTGGTAGGATTGATTCTGGGTGTCTTATAAGGTATTATGATATTCTGATAAATCTACTGAGAGCTTATGAAGAAAATATCTCGAACTAGGAGAGCAAAAGAACGAAATTCAGAAATTCTATAATCATGTTGCTGGTTCTGTTTTGAGCCAAGATATTAGTAACTGGATTGTCATTGACAACCATGGATCAACTATTGAACAGAACTACATTAATTTCCCATTGAAAATACGATTTTTTAAATTAAAGTGCATTGGTTTCTCTGACAGCACTTTTCTTATTGCTGCATGAAGGCAAACCTGTTTAAATAATTATAATGTAGGTGAAGATATTTAGCATGTTGTATAATTGTTATTATACAGACATTATTTATAATATTATGGCCTTGTGTAATGTATGTCAAGAACTTATTAACTCTCAAAAATGCTAACCTTCTTGCACTACTTTTCTCTTGTGTCCTTACAAATTACAGTTACCTATACTAATTTTTTCTAGGTTCAAACAACTTGACAAATTTTTGAATTTTACATTATGCCATGGAATTTTTGTTTTTGTCTTTTGGTAAAAATATCAGTAAATGACTTAAAAATCAAGTTTATCTAAAATAGTATTTTGTACAAAATAACTATACATAATTGGAAAAGTCTCATGTTGAAGGCCGATGTGGCTTCTTTTACTAGATTGCTACTCTTATTCTTTTAAATGATATCGTAATTCTTCAAAAGACATAAAAAGTTCTTTGTCATCAATTTTTGCTTCTTCCACATTCAATTTCATTGCAAACCAATGCATCTTATGTGAATTTTTAATCACCTGGAATTGAAAAACATATGGACTTTGTCAGATGATGCAGTACTGTATTTAATGTTTCATGCATGTCATGATAAGCTTTGCTTGAGCAAATATTTCAAGGTAGGAGCAAAATTTGGCACATTATTGAACAAAGTAGTTTTTATCTTGATTTTGATGTACTAACCTGTTTACTACACTGTGTAACAAACAATTCATTTACAGAAACACCAGATGGCATTCATAAAACTTTTAGCATAAAGCAAACCATTACACACCATCATCATGATTGTCCATAATCTGTCAAATTGTCCAGGCTAGCTGTTTAATACAGGTATTTTTTATTGTACGACATGTACCAAAGAGCTCATTAATTAATCTTGCACTGCATTTGATTTCAATACAGCTCTGTCCTTAATATTTGCTTCATATTTTCAGAAAAATATCATGAAAAAATCCTCCATTTCAACTCAGTTGAAACAAGGAGTTTTAAGATATGCATATCTCGATAAGAACTGGTTGCTTTGCCTCGTCCAGCAAGCGATTAAGTAAAGAACAAATAAGACTGGATATACATAACTTAAATTATAAGTTAGAAGTAAAAACATTCACAAAATATATACCATCACACTTCAAGTATTGACTTAAAACAAAACACTGAACACTTTAAATGGTAAACAATCTTACGTTGCTTACCTGTATCATGAAATGTTTCCTTTTCTGGCATTACTTCAGCATCCGTCTACCAAACAAGTTTGCAACATGTTTTAAAGATAAAATTTCTAAAAGTTTTTGTGTTTGGCATTGATATTTTATATAATCGCTATTGTGGTTGTCAAATCCGGGTGGGCGAAAAAAATTTCATTTTATGAGCCCGCGTCTTTCCGCTGACTTTGACAACCAAAATCCGCCATGTTTTTTGACCACGCGGCCGCGCGCTAATAATTGGGATTTACTATTTGTACAGCAGTTCATGTCGTGACGTCACTTGTGCCGATTGCGTAATAACACGAAAACTACATTTGAGAGATCATATGGAGAGATGGATCGATGACACTTCAGCTGTTCGTGGAATATGCGTGTATGAGTATGAGTGGGTGAACAAATCTCTAAACAATGTATCTTAATTTTTAAATACACTGTGTTTACAATGTATCTTAATTTTAAAATACACTGTTTAGATAACTTTTATATCTTTTTTTAAATAAACATGTATATTTAGCGATAAATTAGTAATTATCGACAGAGGATTTGCTCAGAAATCGTTCGAAATACAAGAATTATAATGTTGACAAAAGTGATTTGACTCGTTCTCGCATGGCTGATATCTCGGCATGATCGAATGATTGGCGAAAATCAGGAATTTTCATCAACATCTCTCAGTCAATGGTTCCTAGAAAATGGTGAGTAGAAAGTAAAATGTGTTAAGATAATTAGTAGAGTTTTGCCATATATAAAACAACAAACATGATTAATAAAGCTACAGGTAGTTGTGTATGTCATTGTTCAAATAACTAAGATAAGTCTTAGATTATTAACTGTGCATGGTGTGCATGGAGTTACCTTAATTAACATCTCTGCAAATTTCATGACATAAACTCCACAGTCAACTGAGTTTGGTTGCTGTGGTACCTAAAACATGTGAGATCGAAAAAGATGTTTATGGATGAGGGTTTACAACTATATATATATATATTTCATATATTTGTATATATGAAATATATATATATATATATATATATATATAGATATATATATATATATATATATTATTATGGATAATATTCCTGGATAAAAGAGCGCTCAATATTCTATATATTAGAAGAGCGTAAGATAAACATATATACAAATATGATTCAATATTATCCCCTGAAGAGTGAGAAATCACGAAACAGGCTTGTCGGGATGAAATTGTAGTTTTTGTGTATTTTCTTCTTCTCATCAATATATATATACATATATATATTTCTTTGGGTACCTTACAAATTGACTTACCAATGGGTAAACAACCCGATTGCTCCTAAAATCATGTTCAAGTTTTTTTCGGGCTGCCCATTCAACGTTTAGGTATCTAAAGTCAAGAAATGTGTTGATAATATTAAAAATATATATAAAAATATTGTGTGGATATGTTAAAACACTCAATACCTTGATGCTACAGGTTGTTCCTTAACAGTTTCATTTGTTTTGTGCTCGATACCAGAGTAGAGCAAAATGTAGTGACAAACTTGGGTTACTTCATACGACTTTAACAAATTTGTAGTCAATATGAAGTCTTATGAAGTAACCCAGGTTTGTCTTTATATATGTATACAAACATGCATGTTTCAGCGTTCTACGTCTTGTCAGTGAAAATTGGTACATGTAGATACATGAATGGTCACTGGATCCCATACATCTGCTCTCTATATAATAAATATATATAAAATTTACATATATATTATATATATATTATATATATATATATTTATTATATATAATTCAGTTTACAAATTAACATTAAATAAATATATGTATATTTATTTAGCTATTATGCAAAGCTCACTTTCCTGATGGATGTTTGAGCACCCTGGCTCCATTAACTCTCTCTTGTAATATATATGTGAATATATATAAATATATATTATATATTATTTAAATTTATATATTTATATATATATATATATATATATATATATATATATATATATATAATTCAATTTACCTCATTATAATATCTGTAGTATGACGGTGATGTACTGTCACCAATCCTGGTCTTGTTGGACAGTTCATAGAATCAAACACTACTATTGTTGTGCTAAAGTAAAAAGTGACAATCATTTTGTATTTCAGATTTAAAAATTCTGTTTGTACAGCAGTTCATGTTATGACGTTACTAGTGTTGTTTGTCACTAATTTAGGGTTCGTATTGTGAAAAACTAAGTATATGGTAGTATGGGTATGAGGTGCATGATATTAAAAAATAAGGAAGGTTTTGGTATTGTGTGGATATGTTAAAACACTCAATACCTTGATGCTACAGGTTGTTCCTTAACAGTTTCATTTGTTTTGTTAAATAGCACTATAAGAATCCAGTGCAGCCTTAAAAAAAAGTTAAAAACCCATCACATATTTTGCATGCATGTAATATACACAAAATACAATTTCATTCGATATTGATGAACAATAATTGTTTACAACATTACCCTTTGTTGACAGGTATTAGAACTATGTTCTTATTCCAGATGGCGACTTTCCTAGTGAATGATTTTGCACACTCCCAAAGTTCCCTGATAGGAATAAGACAAAGCATACATGTACAGTATGTAAAAAGGAGACAAAATGAATTATGGTGAATGCCAGATTAGTAATGACCAGAGTGACCTGAAAAATATTTTATAATTGTATAATTGTTGATATTTTGATTGCAGTTGCATTATTATATATTTAAGTTACAGATACAAATACAACAGATACAAATTGACACACCTGTCATTTCTGGGAACCTTTTTTTCAGCTCCATTTGCTGTTGTGATGGTTTTATGGGTAGATGACCTGAGCTTGGTACAGAAATAGCTTGACAATGCAATGGTGGATTGTTTCACATTTTCATCAGCATATTCAAATTTGAGGTATCTATATAGCAAGAATAATAATTATATTAATTATTAATCTACTGGATTGTTTTCATTGGGAAAAAATCATCAATTAACCCATTAATCCTCTCTCTTTTTACAAGTACTGTACAAGGCAAGTAAAATTTTCTGTAATTATAAAATTAAAATAACAAAGTGGAGTGAATTGCAACTTAGTAATGAGTTATTGATGCCCATAAGCAATTAAAACAAATACTGTACTACACTTCTTGTAACTTTCTTACTGAAGAAAAGCTTCAATAATGAGGTCGCTAACAAGACAGCCTGGATTTAAACATTGAAGTTCAGCTGGAATCAGGAGATTTCTGTACATGTTTCTCCAGTTATCAGATGTGGCATGTAGACATGAGTAGAAATTCTGTTGCTCTTCTTGTTCTCCATCCTCTATCGTTACTACTGGAACATTGACCTTGTACATTTTCTTTAGCATATTTGCCCTTGTACCAACGCGATTTCGATGCCACCAATCCAACCGTTTTTTTCCTGTTTTTTTTCATCTTTGCCATGCAACCGATATTCTTTAACTTTTCCATTTTTCGTTTACTGTTTTCCTTTCTTGACTTTTTTGGAGAAGCACGAATATGTATCCCTTCACTGCTCTTTGGCACAGTGGCACTGATCTTAGAAATAAGGGTCTGCAGCTCTTTCGTCACATCACTCAAAACGTCTGCATCTTGGCTTAGGTAAGTCAGTTCTTTAAGTTGCTGTAATGTAGCCCTTGTTATATTTGCTGCATGTTTTGCAGTATCTCGTACGATTGTCCTTTTTTGTGGAAGTTGTCCCACAGCAACTGGTTGTACATTTTTGCTGTCTTGGCTACTTGACTCGATTTTGTCTGTGTGGGTGCTGGTGTTATTGTCGTCAATTTCCATGTCTTCTGGTTGATCATCATCACATTCCAATTCATTAACATCCTTATCAATCGTGTACAAAGATGATTCTCTGTAGTTTAGTGGCAGGTTATACCAGTCAACACTTGTGTTTTCAAACACTGCAAACATATGCTTACAGGGGCATTTGAATTTTCTCCAGTCAGGGCAGCTGCAAGTGGGAGAGGCTAAATCAACCGAGTAAGTCTGCTTTGAACTCTCTGATGTTACTTGAAATCTTAACTCTCCAAGATCTTGCACGTCCTTCGTTGTGTACACTGCTGACGAATGTATTCTTTGCATGCAATGCTTGATAAATCCATGAGGCCGACCATGCAGAAATTCTGGAATTTCTTTGTTGTAAGCCTTGATGTTCTTATTAAGCTTCAGATTCTTCAGCACGTAGAGTTTGTACTGTTCTGGGCAAAAGCATTCCACAATTACTTTAGCAACACCGCTTAGTGCTATGTCAGTTCCCTTTGAGAGGTAGTTATACTTGAAAACTTTATTTTGTGCTTCAATACCATTATTTGTATTGATCTTAATGTCTATTTTAGGTTCCCTATATGCTCTTGCCCATCGTTTTTCCTCAGGAAACCACGTTCCTTCGAGCCATCTCTGAGCTTGGGCATTATTTTTGTACACATCTGAATCTACAAGCTTCTTTTTTGCTTCTGCAACATTTGTAAATGGAGATTCTGTATTTGAAATCCACGGCGCGTAAGCCATGCTTCTTAAGAGGTGTAGCAACTTCTCTCTATCCTCGGATGTCAGACCATGCTCACTTTTCTTTGTCCATCTTTTCCATGCTTGTTCCCTGTGGAAATCACATAGAAACACTGATGTTCCCACGTCCTGAAAAACTGAAATTCGGAGAAAAAATAAAAAATCAACTAACTACTGTACATATAATGAGGCATGGCATTCTCAATGACTATGCTCTTACTGCAACTTACTCTACGTTCTCGCAATTAGTAAGCCCTCAGCAAGCCATTTAATTCTAAAATAGTTTTTCAGACCCTTGACAATTTATAGTATAGTTTAGCAATGTTGCAACTTACCTGACTCAATGGAATGAATTTCAACAACTGAGAAGTCGGTCATAAAATTTGCTGGCTTCCATTCAGGATTCCACTCCCGCAAGACGTCAAGTGCTTCACTTACTTGCTCTTCCGTTTCATCTTGAACAACAAAATCTCCTAAAAAAAGTGTTGTATATTGCTTAAAAACAATTGGACTTCACAATGCACCGTGCACCAGCAGCAGTCAATTGCCAGCGTAGAGAAGGAAGCAATGGCCATAATTGAAGCTGTCAGGAAGTGGCAACATTTTCTTGCAGGCAGACATTTTACACTCAAAACCGATCAGCAGTCAGTCGCCTTCATGTTTGACAACCGAAGACGCACCAAAGTAAAGAACAATAAAATCCAGGACTGGAGGCTAGAACTAGCCTCTTTTAGCTACACCATAAAATACCGGCCCGGTAAGGATAACGCTGCTCCCGACTCATTCACCCGGGCTTTCACAGCTTCCATACCTGCAGCTAGCCTGCCTTACTGAGATACACGCTGCTCTATGCCACCCAGGTGTCACTCGATTGTTACATTTCATAAGGTCGAAAAACCTCCCTTACTCTACAGAAGAAGTTAAGAGGGTGTGTTCTAGTTGTAGGGTCTGTGCTGAGCTCAAGCCCCAATTTTACAAACCACAGCAAAGAGTCCTCGTCAAGGCTACTCGACCTATGGAGCGACTCAGCGTGGACTTTAAAGGTCCACTACCTACGACTACTAATAATCCCTATATGCTAACAGTCGTGGATGAGTATTCACACTTCCCTTTTACTTTCGCCTGCCCAAACATGAGTTCATCAACCGTTATCAGATGCTTGGATCAATTATTCACTCTGTGTGGGACGCCAGGCTTCATCCATTCAGACCGAGGTGCCTCATTCATGTCCCAGGAACTTAAAGAATACCTCTCTCAGAGAGGCATCGCCACGAGCCGAACTACACCCTACCACCCGATGGGCAATGGCCAAGTAGAACGCTATAACGGTATAGTGTGGAAAGCTATTCGCTTATCTCTCAAGTCAGCAAGCCTGCCGGACAGTAAATGGGAAATGGTACTCCCTGACGCGCTTCATTCAGCAAGGTCTCTCCTCTCCACTGCCACCAACTCAACTCCACATGAGAGATTTTTTGGCTTCCAACGCCGTTCGACACATGGTACTTCACTTCCCACCTGGTTACAGTCCCCCGGACCGGTTCTGCTCCGCCGATATGTGAGAATGACCCACTTGTTGACCAGGTAGAGTTGAAGGAAGCTAACCCTACTTATGCCCATATTAAATATTTGGATGGCAGAGAATCAACGGTATCACTGAGAGATCTGGCATCATGGCCCCCAGCACAAAATCACACCATCCCTGCTACCGTGCCGCCTATTGCAGAGGGAAAGGACCAGGCACATGTTCCGGCTGAGCATCAAGCAGTTGAGAAGGAGAGTATTTCAACTGAATTGGGACAGCAACATGCCCCTCTGAGGCGCTCAGTGCGTGTCGTAAAACCACCAACCCGTTATGGTTTTGAAGACGAATAGACTCTAAACTTTGAACTCATAAGTGTTATTATCAGTTCTGTTTGAGGGAGGGAGAATGTTGTATTATTGTTTTATTGGTATTGGTCTCCCTGTGCCACTATCTGCGGTACTTCAGACCAGCGGTACTCATATATATATAATCCGCCATATTATTGTTTTGTAGTATTTTAAGTAGTGTTTTAAAGTTAAATAAAGCCAGAGAATGGTAAATTACAACAATATACATTGTTAAAAATTTGTTGAGTAAATTTGATTTTTCTTTGTTTAACTCCCACAGTCTCACCTGGTGTTTGTTGTTACAGGATGTTGGAACGATGTAGTCTGGATACACGGTTAACTCCCTAACAGTGATCTGGGCCTTACACCCAAGCTTTTTAGTTGGCTGCATTCGAAATCGTCTTTTTTGGCCAGTTGGATGGCCTTTGATTCCCTATAGTATAGGTTGAAGAGTACTGCAGTTAATGTTAAAAATGATTTGTTCAAAAGTATATTATCTATTATAATTACGTTATAGGTGTGGTTCGAGTTTATAGAGTTTAATATTTCAGGTTTCAAGACTACGTACCTCCTCAGAATCTCTATTTGTCGGCCTGCAGGGTCCATAAATACACTCTAGTAACCGTATTCCATTGATACAAAACGCAGTGCCAAAAAATGGTATGGATAGATCACCAACATTGCTGCTCCATCTCAAACTACCTTTAATAACAACAATTATTACAAAAAATGTTGATAATTTTATTTATAATTATATATTTACAACAACTGATGAGTAACGTGAGTTATGAACAAAATTTATAGTGAGTGAGAAGTGGAACTTTCGTCGAAACAATACAATTTTTCACGTGTAAAATACTACAAGTGCAATACGTATCAGTTTAATTTATGTACCTTCATTTCCATATCGCTTTGCCGAACCTCGTAGCGCAGACAAACGAAGCTTGAAAGATGTCGATCCAGCAACTTCGTATTTTTGTAAAAACTCGTTCAAGTTAGTCTCTCCATCAATCCAGCCTGTGAAATATTCACCATTCTCTACGACCTCTTTTAAATATCGGCTTATAACCTGTCGAATATCTCCATTGTTTGCATTATTTAAATTACCCGCCATTATGCAAATGATCGCGCAAAAATAAACTTGAAATTGACTTAATTTCATCGCTCAAAAGTAGTTTTCGTGTTATTACGCAATCGGCACAAGTGACGTCACGACATGAACTGCTGTACAAATAGTAAATCCATTGAGTTCTATAAGACCTGGAGGGGAAACGTCATCAAAATTACTACAAATTATCAGCGCGCGGCCGCGTGGTCAAAAACATGGCGGATTTTGGTGGTCAAAGTCAGCGGAGAGACGCGGGCTCATGAAATAAAATTTTTGTCGCCCACCCTGATTTGACCACCACCAAAATTTCATTACAAAACTCCGGTAAGTAGCACAGTATTAGTTTTACTATTTTGTTTTTAACACGATACTTGAAGAGTGTTTCTACTACTAAGTTTTAATTTAAAGTTATTTTGGTCCAGTCTTGTTTGTTCTTCACTTAATCGCTCGCCAGACGTGGCGAAGCTGTCAATTTTTCTCGAGTTTTGCATCCATCTTGTATCATGATCAAGGCATCAAGCTAAACTCTCCTGATTTGAATTGAGTTTACCTCTCAAAAATGGGACATAATTTGTTCATGTTTTTTTTTGAAAAGATGAAGGGAAAGTTTACAACAGAGTTGTGTTGAAATTGAATGCAGTGCCATGCAAAATTAATGAGAACTATGGTATATGTTGTATAATAAAAATAACTATTAAACTGTTTTCCTGCTCAATTTGACTGACTGTTTTGTGTAGACAATTATAATGAGATTGAAAAGTTGGATTTATGCAAACAATTTTAAAGTACTACTTAGCGTTTCTGTAAATGAAGTATTTATTATTATAGTAAACAGGTTACTACTTCAAAACCAAGATAAAAGTAGTGTGTTGAACAATGTGCTAAGATTTGTTTCTACCTTGAAATTTTTGTTCAACAGTAGCTTATGATTATATCATTAATATGCATGAATAATTAAACATATTATTGTCTCATCTCATTAAATCCATACTTGGTATGATTCCAGGTCATCCACAAATTCACATCGGATGCATTGGTTACAATGAAGTTGAATGTAGAAGAAGCAAAAATAGATGGCAAAGAAATTCTTTGTGTCTTATGAAGAATTAGTAGAAATCAATACAAAGAATTCTTTAAACAAATTGTAAACAAATTTAAATTTGCTCATGGTCAAGCAACCTAGTCAAAGAAGGAAAGTCTGTCTTCAGCATGTGACCTTTCCAATTATTTAGTTTCTTTGTACAAAATACTATTTTCGAGAAACTTGATTTGTAAGTCTTTCATTAATATTTTTTTGCCAAGAGATAAAAGGAACTAATTCAAAGGCTTGATATAAAATACAAAGATTTAACAAGTTGTTTATCATTTAATTCCCAAATGTTAGTTTGTACATATAAATAATTAGTATTGGTAGCTGTAAGTTGTTTAAGCAAAACAGAAGAGTAGTAGTGCTCAAGGGGGTTAGCATTTTTGAAAAATTATATCTTGTTCATGACATATATTACACAATTACAAAAAACTGTAAGTAATGCACAATAATATCTATAGAACTTGATACATTTCTTCACCTACACTGTCAAATAACTATTTTGCCTTCATGCAGCAATAGACAGTGTTTTTGTCAGAGAAACCAATGCACTTTAGTTTCCAAGTTTGTAATTTCAATGGAAAATTAATGTAGTTCTGTTCAGTAATAGATCCAAGATTCTGCCAAGCTGTTTACAAAATACAAATTACCAAGCAACAGTGTCATGGTGTTTTGAATTTTTTTCTTTTTTGTAGCTCTTCTAGTTCAACATACTTTCTTTATGAGTTTTCATTAGATTTATCAGGTAATGACAATACACTTATGATACTTATCCATGGTAAATTTTCAGTTGACTTATGTCGTAGGACTGAAGCAAACATTTTCTCGCTTCCTTAGGAGCATTTTAACACAGATTTATCCATTTGAGCAAGAAAAATAGTTGCACCAAACTGTTTAGAAACAGTAAACACACAGAAGCATGAAATAATGTATACGTTTGATGAGATTGACAGGTCTACTAAAGAATGCCGTTTGATTTTCACTTTTAAAAGGTTAAAATGTCATAAAATAACTTAAATGTTACATCCAAAATATGCGTTTCTCTACCGTCGATTTTCTTTATTTTGATGTGTGTCTGTACTGTGTTTTTCACGCAATGCTGAAGCATTATTTTCACATGATATGCTGTCGGTATCGTAATTGTTTTTTTTTTTTCTCACTTGTTTTCGTTCATACAAAGAGTATTAGAAATCAGGAGGGAGTGAATATTGAAAAATTTTTAAAGTGGAAGTTTGACCA
Source organism: Xenia sp. Carnegie-2017 (assembly GCF_021976095.1). Taxonomy (NCBI): domain Eukaryota; kingdom Metazoa; phylum Cnidaria; class Anthozoa; order Malacalcyonacea; family Xeniidae; genus Xenia; species Xenia sp. Carnegie-2017. The sequence continues at coordinate 8,754,204 of NW_025813488.1, read as the reverse complement.
CCAAAATCCGCCATTACCGCCATGTTTTTGACGACGGGTCCAGGCCCCTTGCCCCTCCAGGTTTATAGAGCTCAATGTAGTGTGGCGGTTTTGGTCCAGAAATTCCACTTACAAGTGCTGTCACTCGCTGTTCTAAAACTGTTTGTATGAACGAAGCAAGTGAAAAACAGTACGATCGTAATAACTTCAGCGACCGTGAAAAGCGTGAACACATCAAACGATGGCGCATTGGATCTGTTAAAGATTGACTATGACATTTGCTAGCACAGGAAATCAAACGGCGTCTACTGAACCTGTCAGTCTCATCAAACATACGTATTTCAATAACTTTAATGTCGTTTGACTGTTGTAAACGGTTTGTTGCTCTTCTTCCTTCAAATGGATGGAAATGTATTATGCTCTAAGGAAACGAAAAGCGCTTCAGTCGGTATGAAATTGACTGGTTACCATGGATAAGTATCGCCAGAGATAACATTACCTGATAAATCTAATGAAAAGAAACCCATGTTGAACAGAAGAGCGAAAATTCGAAAACGCCATGTTGCTGTTACTGACGAGCTATTTTAATAGCAACACGGCGAAATCTTGGATCTATTACTGTTTGAAATTTGATGATACTTTCCGTTGGTACGACTTGAAACTAGAATGCGTATTTCTCGACAAACATGGCATGAAAGGCAAAACAATTTGACAGTGTGGAAGAAATTTGTCAGAATTCTATATGTGTGTGCGTACCCACGGTTTTGGAGGTGACCAATAGCAATGTGAACAGATAGCAATTTTTTTCGAAAATGCTAACGCGGCCTTTATAACTACTGTTTTAATACCAATATAATGTACTGGTTTTGTGATTTCTGCTGTAATTCAAGCACAATGCTTTATACCTATACAACTGTCTATTCAGCATAATTGTAACCAGTGCATCTGATGTGGTATTGGATCACCTGGTGTACCGAAACAACAATTTAGTAATAATATGTTTGTTTTTCATGCATATTGTCGTGTAATCATAACCTGGTGAACGAAATTTCGAATAGGCCAGCATTCGGCGTACACTACTAAATCTTGGTTGCGGAAACAATAACTCCTGTTTGCCTAATAATAAATACTTCATTTACAGAGAAACACTAAATGTACTTTAAAGTGTTGCGCCATCCAACTGTCATTATGTCTGCATAACAGTCAATCAGAATGAAACAATTTCTTCGGGCCCAATAGTTATTTTAATATACAACATACCATAGTTCTCATTAATTTTGCATGTCTTTTTATTCAACACAACTCTGTTATGGCTTTCACTTCATCTTTCAAAACATGAGGCTAAATTATGCCCCATTTTGGGAGGTAAACTCCAATTCAAATCGAAGTTAACGACCTTGATCATGTTGAATAATTAAAACTCAGTGTTTAGCTCGTCTGGCAACATTAATGAACAATACTGAACCAAAATAACTTTAAATTAAAACAGTAATGAAACACTCACCAAGTATCGTGTTAAAATAGTAAAACAATAAATATACTGAGTCAAATGTTTCACTTTTCTTGTCTTTGTTTCCGGCGTCATAGGCCAGAAGTTGGCGGTTTATTGAAGTAGGTTTTGAAAGATGTTTATGTTAGGAAATAAATAGTTTTGATATTTTCTATACTCGCTATCATTGGTGAACCAAATCAGGGGTGGGCGACAAAAATTTTATTTCATGAGCCCGCGTCTCTCCTTGACTTTGACCACCAAAATCCCTCATGTTTTTGACCACGCGGCCGCGCGCTAATAATTTATACTAATTTTGTTGACGTTTCCCCTCCAGTTATTATAGAACCATTGAGTTCTATAATAACTGGAGCGGCTAACTTTACTGGGGCGAGGATGCCAAAAAAATGGCGGCCAACGGACGTATTTCCGCTGAAATGATCGCTTTGCAAAAAAATAATATTCTCGACCTCCCTGTCTATAGTAAATTATAAAAGAATTTTCAAAAACAAACGATATCACAGAATATGGATATCGTTAGTTCCATATAATCTGTGACGATTCTTTTTTGGCATTTCTTTTATAATGCCAACACTTCAATCTTTCAATTGTTGGATGTCGTAGTTTCCACAAAAAGGAACATATCGCTTCTCACAGGTGAGGTAGTTGTTTGTTTTGTTAGTCCGTCAACGATTGAAAAGCAATTATACATGCACTTGAAAACCATAAAATACATGGCTAAAGGAATCGTACTTTTAAGACCCCAGCTTAGACGCAAATATACTGATGTTTTCCGCAAAACTCTGTATACTTGTAAAATTCTTATAAAATTCTATGTAGCACTTTTCTGTCATTTGTTAATGCATGAAATCGTAAATTTTATCTATTTTGCAAAATAGTTTCCCTAAAACAAAAAAGACACTGCACACATTTTGCTCTGTATCCAAAAATGTGATCTGGTATCAAAAGAAATGATCAGCCCCAACGGGTACCCATGATTTGGAGCAGAGCTTGTTATGTTCATACAGGGAAGATCAAGGAGTAAAGATGACTGGAAGATGTTATTGACCAGGCAGAGTCTCTTGAAATGATAATGCTGGGATAATTGAAGTTTATTGTCTGCCCTATCAGAGTTATTTAATTTGATTGTGGTCAAATTCTATGGATGGGAATAGGATTCACTAAGGATGCCTTAGATGCTTTGAAGTTAAAGTTCATGATCCAAAGAAAGATGGCAAAGAAGGTTGTGTGTGTTTGATGCTTAATGAAATGTCAATTCACAAACATGTGTAAAATGGGAAGGCCAAAGTTTGTGTCTATGTAAACATTTGTACTGAGATTGATGACTCGATGCAGATGTGAAGCTTCCAAACTGTATAAATCCATTGGGTTTATGTAACTAATGTTTTAAATCATGTCATATCTTTATCAAAATATTTTTAGTTGAGTGTTGTTTTGAATGTTACTAATATCTAATGCACTATAATGAGCATTAAAGATTCAGTGATAAAAACCTTTAAAGTTACTGTACTGTATATTTCTTATATATTTCTTATAGTTCTTTAAGAAAATTTGAGCTTATTTACCTATTAGAGTACAGAATGGAGATTTATCATACATTATTGCTGCTTTTTTAAAGAAAAGGTTTTTCACTTTTCAAAGCTTTTCACAAATTTTTTGCTTCTTATTTCTTCATGAGATTGATGATATAGAGGTAATATAATCCAATGACTTTCTAATTTCTAAAAGCTTTTAAGCTTCTAGCATGGTACACTATAGGAATGTAATTCATTTTGGTTTTATTGCCTTGCTATGACATATCTACTTGCACTTCATGTTCTTGTATGAACAAAACACCAGATGTAGATACTCAGAGAACAAAATGCACTACCAACTGCTTATGAAATTTATTATTGAGGTGAAAACTGTGTTAATCATTCAAATTATAGTGCATATATTGCAAATATGGGAAAAGAAACAAAACAAGTGAAAGAAGGTAGAGAGTATTAAAACTACAAATGGTGCAACATTGGAAGCATAAGTGTTTTTGATGAGTTATTTGTAATTTTTTGATATATCAATACAACAAAATCAAAATGTGCTACAATAACTTCACAAGTGGCTGATGCAGTTGCACTTCAGAACATCAAAAGGTTTTAAAGTAATTTCTACACAATATTGTTTTTTATTTACCAAACCTATGCAGACTTGAGTCTTTTGAAATTTCATATGAAACTCCAATTACAGAAAATCCGTAAATATCAGAGATTTATTATGGCGCTTTTTAAAACAAGTAAAATCCACAATTGTGGCGAAAAAAGCCATTTACCCACATTGCATGAAAGAAAAGAAGCAAAGAATACTTGATGATAACAAATAAGCTGACTTCTCTCTCAGTGAACCGTGGAGATGGTGCCAATATACTTTTTGTATAGACTAAAGAGTTTAATCGATCAAACAAGTTTGACGCTGGTAAAGAAAACGACGCACATCTGCATTCATACATGTGTAGCCGATATAGGTCTTTCGTCGATAGTTATAAATGTCATCCTCGTAGCGGCAGATGCTTGTGACAACCACAGTTGACTCGCTGTTATGAATTTGAGTTTACCTTGATTTTCATCAAATTGCTTGCCAGATCCAAATACACATACATTTTCTCCTCTTTCCTCAGGAGGTGGGAAGTGTGAAATTTTCAGAAAAAGCGGTCAATTTCAGTAAATCTCAGCGGCAGCGGACGAAATCCGCCATGTTTTTTACAACATCAGATATCTAAGGCCGCGCTTGAGATAGCCGCTCCAGTTATTATAGAACTCAATGTATAGAACTCAATGGCCATTACCGCCATGTTTTTGACCACGAGGCCCAGGCCCCTTTGCCCCTCCAGGTCTTATAGAGCTCAATGACCGTGACGTAGTAATACAAATTCAGCTCAGTGTAGCTCATTGAGTTCTATAATAACTGGAGCGGCTATCTACTAAGGAGCGGGTGTAAAATGGCGGCCAACGGACGTATTTCCGCTTCAGAATGATCGCTTTACCAGAAAAATGTCTTCTCGACCTCCCACCAATTGTCTATAGTAAATTATAAAGAATTTTTCAAAACAAACACGATATCACAGAAGATGGATATCGTTAGTTCCATATTCTGTGACGATATCTTTTGGCCTTTCTTTATAATGCAGCACTTCAATCGTTCAATTGTTGGATGTCGTGGATTTCACGAAAAGGAACTTATCGCTTCTCCCCGGTGAGATAGTTGCTTATTTTGTTAGTCAAATCAACGATTGAAAAGCCATTATATATGCACTTGAAAGCCATGAAATACATATTAAGATCGGTATTTTTAAGACTGACAGACATAAAATATACTGATGTTTCCTGTTTTGTTTGTAAAATTCTGCATACTTTTCTGTCATTTGTTATTGCATGAAGTCGTAAATTTACCCATCTATTTGCCAGAAATGGTTCCCTAAAACAAAAGACCCTGCACACATTTTGCTCTGTAAAGTATCAAAAGAAATGATCAGCTAACAGTACCCATGATTTGGAGCAAGAGGTTGTTATATATTCTATTTGCTGACAACATACAGGGAAGACCAAGGAGTAAAGATGACTGGAAGATGTTGTGACCAGGCAGAGTCTTAAAAATGATAATGCTGTAAAGATATTGTGATTTATTGTCTGCCCTATCAGAGTTATTGGTGATCATGGTCAAATTCTATGGATGGAGACAATGGATTCACTAAAGATACTTGAATGCTTTGAAGTTAAAGTTCATGATCAAGAAAGATGGCAAAGAGGTTGTGTGTGTTTTGATGCTTAATGAATTGTCAATTCACAAACATATAAAATGGAAGGCCATAAAGTTTGTGTCTATGTAAAAACATTTGTGCAGAGATTGATGATGATTCGATGCAGATGTGAAGCTTCAAACTTAGCCTTATAAGCCATTGGTTTTATATAGCAATGTTTAAATCATGTCATATTTATCAAAATATTTTTAGTTGAGTGTTGTTTAAATGTTACTAATATCTATTGCACTATACTGAAGCATTAAAGATTCAGTGATGAAACTTTTAAAGTTACTGTACTGTATATTTCTTCATTATTACAGTTTTGCTTTAAAGAAACAGTTTGAGCTTATTTACCTATTAGAGTTACAGAATGGAGATTTATCATATGCATTAATGCTGCATTTTAAAGAAAAGTTTTTCACTTTTCAAAGATTTTCTACAATTTTTGCTTATTTCTTTTCATGGGATTGATGATATGTAGTTAATATAATCCAATAACTTTATAATTTCTAAAAAGCTTTTAAGCTTCTAGCACAAAATTACACTATATGTATTTAATTCATTTTGGTTATATTGCCTTGCTATGACATATCTATTTGCACTTCATCATTCTTGTATGAACAAAACATCAGATGTGGATACTCAGAACAAAATGCACTACCAACTCTTATGAAATTTATTATTGAGGTGAAAACTGGGTTAATCATTCAAATTTTGTACTTATAATGCAAATATAGGAAAAACAAAACAAAGTGAAAAAGAAGGGTAGAAGTATTAAAACTACAAATGAATTATGAACACCATTGGAAGCATAAGTGTTTTGATGATTATTTGCATTTTGCCCAATTCATATATCAATACAACAAAATCAAAATGTGCTACAACTTTACAAGTATTTGATGCAGTTGCACTTCAAAACATCACAAAAAGGTTACTTAAAGTAATTTCTATACTATATTGTTTGTTTTCATTTACCAAACCTATGCTGACTTGAGTCTTTTTGAAATTTAATAGGAAACTCAATTACAGAAAATCCGTAAATGTCCAGAGATTTAATATGTACTTTTTTAAAGAAACAAATAAAAATCCTACAACTGTGGCGAAAAAAGCCATTGCCCATTGCATGAAAAGCAGCAAAATAGCAATGATAACAAATAAGCTAACTTCTCTCTCGTGAACCGTGGAGATGAACTATGATATACTTTTTTGTATAGACTAAAGAGTTTAATCGATCAAACAAATTTGACGCTGGTAAGAAAACGACGGACATCTGCATTCATACATGTGTAGCCGACATATAGAGTCTTTCGTCCATAGTTATAAATGCATCCTCGTAGGAGCAGATGGCAACAACCACAGTTGACTCGCTGTTATGAATTTAAGGTTTTACCTTGATTTTCATCAAAAATTGCTTGCCGAATCCCAAATACGCATATACATTTCCTCACTCTTTCCTCAGGAGGGAGTGGGAAATTGTAATTTCGGAAAAGCGGTCAATTTCGGTAAATCTCAGCGGCAACGGACGAAATCCGCCATTTTTTTGGCGTCATCAGATATCTAAGGCCGCGCTTGAGATAGCCGCTCCAGTTATTATAGAACTCAATGGTGTAGCTGGATGATGAAACAAATTTTCGCTAAAAATTTCGACACATAAAAACGCCATATTTAGCGACGCATTTTTTAATAATGCGGCTGTAATCAAAATGATACTCACATGTAAACAATCGACGAAGGTTTTTAACAATATTTCTCAATCATCAATGTACATTTGTTGTCAATATACTGTCAGTGTTAAGGTATTTAAAGCATTTAGAAACTATAAACGTTCCAATCTGATATATTTCTTGTATTTTGCTCGTATTGATTGTAAGTTATAATATGTTGTGAAAGATTAACTATTCAATTTTATGACTGATGCACTCGCATCAGTTGCACCAGCCTGGATCCGCCCCTGGTTATATTTATCGCACAAATTGCTTGTCTCCGCCATATTGATATTTCTATAAGTAAATTACATGAAGTATTTCATTAAGCCGAAAGCCGAAGCTATCATTGAGTTCTGTACATAGATATGTCTACTATATCTATGGTTCTGTAATAACTGAAGCGGCTATCTCAAGCGCGGCCTTAGATATCTGATTACGCCAAAAAAGGGGCGGATTACGTCCGTTGCCGCTGAGATTTACCGAAATTGACCGCTTTTCCGAAAATTTCACAATTTCCCACTCCCTCCTGAGGCAAGAGTGCGGAAAATGTATGTGTGTATTTGGGATTCGGCAAGCAATTTTTTGATGAAAATCAAGCTAAAAACCTTAAATTCATAACAGCGAGTCAACTGTGGTTGTCAGTTATCTGCTCTTACGAGGATGCATTTATAACTATCGACGAAAGAGCTATAATATATGTCGGCTACACATGAATGAATGCAGATGTGGGTCGTTCTTTTACCAGCGTCAAACTTGTTTGATCGATTAAACTCTTTAGTCTATACGAAAAAGTATATCATAGTTCATTTACGGTTCACGAGAGAGAAGTTAGCTTATTTGTTATCATTGCTATTTTGCTTCTTTTCATGCAACGGGCAATGGCTTTTTTCGCCACAATTGTAGAATTTTTACTTGTTTCTTTAAAAAAGTAAATATTAAATCTCTGGATATTTACGGATTTTCTGTAATTCAGTTTCTGCATAGGTTTGGTAAATGAAAACAAACAATATTGTGTAGAAATTACTTTAAGTAACCTTTTTGTGATGTTCTGAAGTGCAACTGCATCAAATACTTGTAAAGTTTTAGCACATTTTGATTTTGTTGTATTGATATATGAATTGGGCAAAATGCAAATAATCATCAAAACAGTTATGCTTCCAATGGTGTTTATAATTCAATTGTAGTTTTAATACTTCTACCTTTCTTTTTCACTTTGTTTTGTTTTTCCTATATTTGCAATAAAAGTGCACTATAATTTGAATGATTAACCTTAATAATAAATTTCATAAGCAGTTGGTAGTGCATTTTGTTCTCTGAGTATCCACATCTGGTGTTTTGTTCATACAAGAATGATGAAGTGCAACTAGATATGTCATAGCAAGGCAATAAAACCAAATGAATTACATACCTATAGTGTACTTTTATGCTAGAAGCTTAAAAGCTTTTTAGAAATTAGAAAGTTATTGGATTATATTACCTCTATATCATCAATCTCATGATAAGAAATAAGAAGCAAAAAATTTGTAGAAAAGCTTTGAAAAGTGAAAAACCTTTCTTTAAAAAAGCAGCAATAATGCATATGATAAATCTCCATTCTGTACTCTAATAGGTAAATAAGCTCAAATTTTTCTTAAAGAAATATAAGAAATATATAAGAAATATACAGTACAGTAATTTTAAAGGTTTCATCACTGAATCTTTAATGCTTCAGTATAGTGCATTAGATATTAGTAACATTTAAACAACACTCAACTAAAATATTTTGATAAAGATATGACATGATTTAAACATTAAGTTATATAAAACCCAATGGCTTATACAGTTTGATGCTTCACATCTGCATCAAGTCATCATCAATCTCAGTACAAATGTTTACATAGACACAAACTTTATGGCCTTTCCATTTTATATGTTGTGAATTGACATTTAATTAAGCATCAAAACACACACAACCTTCTTGCCATCTTTTTTTGGTTCATGAACTTTAACTTCAAAGCATTCAAGGCATCATTAGTGAATCCATTGTCTCCATCCATAGAATTTGAACATGATCAAATTAAATAACTCTGGATAAGGCAGACAATAAATCAATTATCTTTACAGCATTATCATTTTTTAAGACTCTGCCTGGTCAATAACATCTTCCAGTCATCTTTACTCCTTGGTCTTCCCTGCATGTTGTCAGCAAATAGAACATAACAAGCTCTGCTCCAAATCATGGGTACTGTTGGGGCTGATCATTTCCTTTTGATACTTTTCACAGAGCAAAATGTGTGCAGGGTATTTTTTGCTTTAGGGAAACTTTTGCAAATAGATAGGTAAATTTACGATTTCATGCATTAACAAATGACAGAAAAGTATGCAGAATTTTATAGACAAAAACAGGAAAACATCAGTATATTTGGCGTTCAAGTCAGTCTTAAAAAATACGATCTTTAATATGTATTTTATGGCTTTTCAAGTGCATGTATAATTGCTTTTCAATCGTTGACGGACTAACAAAACAAACAACTACCTCACCTGTGAGAAGCGATATGTTCCTTTTTGTGGAAACTACGACATCCAACAATTGAACGATTGAAGTGTTGGCATTATAAAAGAAATGCCAAAATAGAATCGTCACAGAATATGGAACTAACGATATCCATATTCTGTGATATCGTGTTTGTTTTTGAAGAATTCTTTATAATTTACTACAGACACCAGGGGGAGGTCGAGAATATTATTTTTCTGCAAAGCGATCATTTCAGCGGAAATACGTCCGTTGGCCGCCATTTTTTTGGTGACCTCGCCCCAGTAAAGTTAGCCGCTCCAGTTATTATAGAACTCAATGGAAGCTATCATCACAATCATTACGAAACAAATATGCTACAACTTGACAAGTATTTCATGCAGTTCTTGTTCAGACCACAAAAATCTCAAAGGTTCTCGTGATTTGTATACTATATTTTTTTCATTATTCATTTACGAAACGCGAGATTGCATGCACAAATATCCTACAGTTGTTGCGAAAAAGGCCGTCACATGAAAGACAGCAAAAAACTAATGACAATAAATGAGCTAACATTTCTCTCGTGATCCGTTGAGATAAAATATATCTTGTTTCGCGCAGACTACAAACTTTGATCAAGCAAATCATTAAACGACAGTTACGACGCGCACATCTGCATTCATGTGGCCAACAAATAGCTCGTTCGTCAATAGTTAAAAAAGGCGTCCGTCGTAGAAGCCGACAACTGGCAACCACCGTTGACTCGCTGTTACGAATTGCAGGTTTTTACCTTGATTTTCATCAAAAAATTGCTTGCCGAATCCCAATACACATACATTTTCCTCACTTTTTCCTCAGGAGGGAGTGGGAAATTGTGAAATTTTCGGAAAAGCGGTCAATTTCGGTAAATCTCAGCGGCAACGGACGAAATCCGCCAATTTTTTGGCGTCATCAGATATCTAAGGCCGCGCTTGAGATAGCCGCTCCAGTTATTATAGAACTCAATAGTCTAGGCATGTATATTGTGAGTTAGCCTCCAGTTGTTGTAGAGTTCACTGGGGGGTCCACAACAAAAATTTGACATTAAAATTTGAAATTTTTGAATTTTTAAACTGTCGCCTTAGTAACGTCCTAGCAACAGATTTTTTGTGCTTTAAAGCTTCAAAAGAAGCCATTTTTTTATAACAAAAAAACGTTTTTGTCAATATTACATGACGCTGACATAGCGCTTTAAGAAGTTACCGCTGTGTGTGAGGGCCCTAATATCGTCTCGTTTCTCGTTTGTTCATTGCAATTACAATTTTCTACAGTGCAATTACACATTTTTACGGTGCAATTCCAGATAAACTGCACTCCAACCAACCAGTCACAGTTGAGAAAAACATCTCAAAGTATATTATTAAACGCAGAATAATAAATAAATCTCGAAAAGTAAAAACTATCACTGCTGTACCTTGTACAAAACTATATCATTTCAGAAAACAAAAACATCCTAAGCAACAATAGTGGTTCTCTATCAAACAAAGTTTACATGTACATAATTCTTGTCCATTGACTAATTCAAAATAATCACTTCTGGTTCCAAAGGCACTGGGTGTTTGCCAGGTCTACTTGAATAATTCCTTTCTTTGAAAGTGGAACTTTCGTCGACCGTCGCTACAACCTGAGGTGGAGTCGTCTCTTTGCTGACGTCATTTACATCAGCACAATTACAGTGAGGCATCGGAGAAGAGGTAAAGGGATGACCATTGACATTTTGGTTGTTGGGTGGAGATGAATTTGGCGTAGATTTCAAAGTAATAAAACTAACACGACGAGGTTTGGGTTGTATTGGAGATGGACGCTCCGGGCTTATTGTCGTTTGAATTGATGTTGACGGTTTCGAGTCTTGACTGTGATGTTGTTCATCTGAATTCCCAACAGTCTTTATTGTCACAGGCTGCGGTGTTAGAAGAGAAGTTGAGCATATGCCGTCCATTTTGGTCTCCTCCGCTGATAAATTGGTGGTTGTCAAAGAGACGTTTTCACAGTTATTCTCGGTCGTTTTCGGATCAACGTTTGTCATTTCGATATTCATATGCTCTACACGAGAATCACCGGTGAGATCTTCTGTACTTTCCGTTTTTGTTGATACGGGCCATACCTCTGTAGACATTTCCTTTAGCGCCGGAGAAGGCTGCAAAGTGACAAAGTTCACTCTGCGAGGTCGTTTTCTTGCAGTTGTTGAACAATGTGTGGTAGGGCTTGTGTCTTGCAAAGGCTTTGTGACAAGCGTTGAAACCGCTTCGTCCTTCTTACACGAAAGGTTATGAATCGGCTTTATCATATTTAAACTACCATTACCGGATAGTGGTGCTGTTCGCCCCGCTTCTTGTCTAACATTTTCCTCATTCTTTTCACAAACAGAACTAAAATCATCGCCAGCACAGTTGTTTTTCATCCGTGAGGGCTTGACAGTCATAAAGTTCTTAATGGACACTTTTTCAATCTTTGGCGAAACTACGTTCTCCTCTCTGGTTAACGCTGAAAATACGCATTAACAATCGTGACTGCAGCCGAAAGCATAGACACAAGTGAGTGAAGCAAAAACTATGAAATAATGAGTAGCAGGGTCATGCTTTGCGCGCCTGATGTTACGTTTTCATAGCGGAAATTTCGTTTGAAGAATGTCTTATCAAAATTAGACTGGTTTGTTGCATCTGGACGATTCGACACATCAATTCAAAGTCTTGTGTAACGTATTCTTCAATGATTTTACTTCCACCGTGCAGCCTAAATTAAGTTAATCGACTCTCACTAGTTCAGTCACTATGTAGTTGGTTTTATAATGTTTTTTTATTGATTTTTATAACTGAAGATTTACAGTGTCACAACAAAGCAAAAAAAACAACAACAAAATAAACTGAACATTTTGTGAAATATCGTCTTCCAAACTATAGCAACACTGCATATTTACGGCTGGTAGCTATAATTCACTTTCTTCTTAATGTGGCCAAAGTTTTTAAGATTGAAGACATACCTTTCCTTCGATATTCACGTTTCTCGTATTTTACGAAGGCCGCCGTCTTCGCGGTGCCCTAAATGGCCAACCAAGAGCGCAAAGCACGACTGCAATACTCGTTCTTTACTGTATGTGAAAGCAGCCAAAAATATGGCCAATAACAGCAAATGTAATAGTAGCAAAAAAACACTGACTTTTTTTGACAGTGTACAAAAATATTTTACGATGTACACCTCGAAAACTGTAAGAAATCACAGCCATAATCAAAATACTAGTAGGTAAATCGCAAATAAAAAAAACATCCCATGAAGCCTACCTGACGTCTTTGACGTTTGTGCATGAGGTATGTTCTTACCAACTGGAGCATTTCCCGCCAAAACTTTAGCATTCTCGATCGTTTCTCTTGCCGTCTTCAAGTAAGGTTCTCCCAGCTCTTTCTCGTGGAAAGTTACCAACGAACAGTAACCATCGCTCGACGATATGGCCAAAAATTTACCGCTGTTCGACCTGAATAAATCCGGCGATGATTACTTACAGTTGGAAAAATATCTCCATAATAGTGGGGGGCACTTTATGAAATATTGAAGGGGGGTCGTCTCCGAGGCACATGATTTCCCAGAGCATGCTACCCAGAACAAAAAGTCAAGGTCCAACTTCGAATGCTGTGGCACAGTATATTGAACATACAGTAGGGCAACTCCATTGAAATTTTTCGTGACACGCATATCTTATACGCACGTGATTACCATAGTGGCAGACAGTCAACTGCTTTTTTTGAGTAATAGGAGCGATGAAATGGCTAACGGCGGCCAGTAATCTAATAAAATATACATCAAATATTTGCACAGCAAAGGGGACCTAATGCGTATTTCCTTTACTGCGGCTTGTACGTTTAATCAACAGATGTCTATATGAAATAGTCATTATTTAACATGAAAGTCACTTTATAAAATAGGTGAGATATGTGGTATTTGGTGCAACATTTTGTCTTTCGAAATCATCTGAGGGAGGGCCCAATGTCCGCCCCCTGCACAACCCACAAATGGATTGAAAATCGAGAGCGATTTCTATGCAAGGATCCGTCAACCTACCATGCAATGTCCGTTAGATTTTCATAATGCATGTTGGTAAGAAATGCAAATGGCAGCAACCGCTGAGTGTCGTAAAGAGCAACGCTGTCCAAAGACGCCACAGCAATCACAATACGATAGGGTAACCTGACGAAATTGAAACAAAAGGATTAATTTTATCAAAGAACGAGTATCGGAGTCATGCCAAGGGTCATGCTTTAGCGCTTAGTTCGCCATTTTAGAAGACCTCGCCAATTAGGAGTGCAATGTAAATAAAACATTAATATACGAAAGTAAAAATGAAAATCTGAAAAACTTTGGTTACGTTAAAAAGAAAGTAAAAGAGTTATGTAGTTTGTAGAAACGATATTTCACAAAATTTTCAGTGAAATTAATGAACGAGACACGGCCATGTAACTTAATTTAGACGGCACGATGGGAGAGAAATCAATGGAGAATAGTTAGGTTACACAAGGCATATAATTGATATGTTGAATCTTCCAGATACTACAAACCAGTCTAGTTTCCCGAAAGTTCCCTTAAGAACACATTAACATTAAGCCGGCAAGACATCAGCATGACCGGCTCCGTTTCAGTCATATAAATCAAGAGAAATGAAAATCCACTTACTTAAAAACTGTTTTCACGCCGTTTTTTTCGCCTTTACCTTCTACACAAAGATGAGCATTACTATAAAAAAGTCCGTGTTGATATTTTTTTTGTTAAAACGTTTCAAACCTGAATTTCTCAGCTGGAAAAGCGTTGGACAACATCGAACGGCAATCGTCGGCTTCTTCAACGCGGGAAAATACATGACAGGCCTAAAAACAAAAACGACATTTTCCTTTATCAGTTTTTTCGACATGTACGTTTGTGTTTAAATATATTGACACGTACTTGTTCAAAGATGCCTTCGTAAAGACATAAGTAGCATTCACAACTTTTTCATTCGCCTCGAACCGTCCAGCTACAACAAAAAGCCGATTCATAAATTTGTATCAGCCCGCGATGGCGTCCAGCATGAATTTTTCTAGGAGGGGTAGTGCTTTAATTTGGATCAGATTTCGCTCAGGAAATCTAATTTAGATTTGCAAGTCACATGTTTTTCACGTGCATATAAAATCGTGTCAGGATTAATATCATGTATATTCTCTAATGATGGCTTTGGAATAAAGCCGAAAGACGGTGCCATCCAGGAAAACTGTTATCGTGGCGAGAATCTCGTCCATACGCAGTTCAAAAGAGATTTGACTCGTCTTTATAATTTTGTAATTTATACATGCAGACTTTATACTCCAACAATTTGTACATATAGAAACTGTTTTTGAAAAATTTGTATAAATTGACTTTATACTTCTCTAAAATCGGTGGTGAATCGCTTGACGATGGTTCCGAATGGATTGCGAAACATTGAGTAGCAATGAAAATTACATTTTAAGACTTAAAAAATCATTTCACTCTACTAACGTTTACTAGTGTTTAGCACTTTCGTTTCAGCAGGAAAAATTATAGAAATTTTAATAGAAATTATATAATGTACGTCAATATTTCGATGATCGAGTTCCATATGTGGAGTTTATTTATCCTTTGATGGTTACACACATCTTTTGCAAGATAATATATATTTCGTTGCACATATCTTTCCTCTTTCAGATGATTCTTAAGTTTTACGTTTTCAATAATCATTGTATTACGTTTTGTAGCAACAACTAAGAAATTGGTTACGTATTCGTAGATGAAGATCGTTCAGGTTAGTAGAGTCTCGAGAAAGATTGTTGATGTTGATGTTGACTGACGTTTTGACATCTTTAGCGATATTGTCATTACAAACATGTAACAGCAATCCCGGGTTCAAACATGGAGTCACTTTATTAGGAAATTGGTTGTAGACGACATACGTAATAAACTTTCTTAATAACAAGCCAGGCAGCATCTGCTGCGACAAGGCATTGATTTTTAGTCATATTATGGATCAGAGGCGTAGACAGGGCCCACGAGAGAGAGCCCTGAAAGAGAGACAATGCCCCTCACTTTACATTAAGGACAAATCAAAATTGCTTTTGGCCAATTGCTTGGTACAATATTTCGTGGGAAAACGCAAATAGCTACAATTTCTTTACCTGGTACAAATAGGAGCGATCCTTCGGGCGAAAACGTCAGTCGACGGAAGAAAGATTGAAGAATCGTTTCATCGTGGAATATTTTCATTTGCCTCGTCGTCTGAAAAAACATTGAGAAAGAAAGCGACGACTTTAAGAGAATTGTGTGTATCCATAGGGATCTTGAGGGTAATCCATTAAGCCAGCGTCAATGAAAGAAACAAACAAAACCTTCATAGTCGAGTGAAGATGAAACAATCAAACAAAGAGTCCTTATTTTACCTGGGTGCCATCTTGAGAGTTATTTGGTAAATTTACTTGACTGATAGTGTAACATCGCCGATAGTTCGACGTGCTGTATATGCGACAAGTTCGATCGCTGGAACACGAGGCTATATAAGATCCACAGGGATCCCAACATACTCCCTGCACGTACTGACGATGATCGGTCAACATTCGCATTTTTTCTCCTTGTGATACAAAAGAAGCGTAGTGTTACAGTGTTAGCTACATACAGAGTGTTAGTAAAGAGTCCATCTCTGTAAACGTCACTACGACGTTCTTACAATCACCTTTGATGACGTCCCATATTATGACACTGTTATCAACAGAGCCAGAAATCAATTGAGAGGCATTCGGAGACCAGGCTATGTCCAACACATCTTCTATATGACCCCTGCGAAACAAGCGAAGTAAAGTGTTCTTGAAATTGTTGAACATCCTGAATTGTGACAGATGTTTGGATTCTGCAGATGGCAAGGATTTCGCGATGACAACACACATTTCACTTTGATGACAGAAATGTTGCTTCATGACCATATAAATAAAGTTGCAAAACTTTTGGAAAAACTGAACTCTTAAGTGTACATGACACAAAATTTTTTATAGTCTTATTTTAAAAATGCCCAAAAACTGCAATGGACTTTCTTTTTAACATTATTGTTTGCGTGCCTAGCTTTAGATTTCTGGAAGTTAGAAAGATTGTGATATTAGAAAATATATGTTCAGTCGTTTCCAAGTTAACAATTCAGCACGTTCGTTATTTGCCTTTACTTTAGCCAAAATTAAACAAATTTGCTTTAATTAGGTAGGTGATCAGTTCACATCACACATCACTCTTCGAAAAAAGACAAGAAAATTTGCAGCAGAACAACAAAACAAAACATGTTTTAAGACACATAGATGAGGAAATGACAGAACATGAGTTCTCCAATGTAAATGTCTCAAAATTGTTAATAATTCCTGAAGTAGGCATATGTAAAGATTGATGTTGAAAAGAAAATCCATTACGCTTTACGAAACTTGTTTAAGATGATATAACTTTTGTTTCATAGGCACTTTAGAACCAAGAAATGCAAAGTGAAACGAGACAAATCAAATACCGAAGGATTTTCGTAGCACGCCAGAATTCTTTGTTATCCATGTCTTCATTGTTCATGCTGTTGTTGCACAGCTCTGATTCTTTCTCACTTAGCATCCAAAGGATGACATAGCAATCTAAAGGATACAGTTTTCACGTGAATATGATAAATGCTTTAAAGAACATCAGTAAAAACAAACAATTCATGTTACCATCTCCTCCAGATGCAAGTATGTTCCCTTCAGGTGCAAATCTTACAATGTTTACAGCCTTTGTGTGACGAGAGAGATTAGATAAGAACTCCACCTTTGAATCGGTCTCATTATGAGAAAGAACCGACCAGATCTACAAAAAATACCAAAAGTACTACATCACTGTCATATGCTTTGGTGTTTGCTGAGTGTAAAAACAGCAAATTTGTAAAGAATTGAATAATGACAATGCTCTGAATCTACATAGAAAGACTAAATCCAGTGAGCCGGCTACACCACTGCATCCCCCCTCCCCTTAATACATGTGTTGCTGATTCTGAAAGTGACTGGGGTCATGGCTTTGAGAATTTCGCTTCCTTGAAGTCCCATAGGTTCTCATGAAGATTACAATCATCAACGAGGTGAGGATCTTGAGCTCCAAAGAACACAGATCGATAGTACCGACGTTCATTCATCAAAGTATAATGCCATATGTGGTATACATGATGAACAAAGCAATTGTTTTGTCAAATCAAGCCATTATTATAATGGTTCATCTCTTCTCATCAGCACAACTTATAAAGATTTTTAATGCAACACTTCATTAACACAATGGTAGTAACGTATAATATTGTCGACTTGCTTATCGATTAAAGAAAGTTTTAAATTTTAGTATATAGTCGATGATACTCATGGTTGTGTATACATCCTAGAATCCGAGCTAAAATCCATACCATACCCGGATATTCGAATCATCTCCACTAGTGGCCAAACGCACTAATTTGTCGTTCGACGCAAAATCTACACTGAGTACACGAAACTTTCCATGCCATGAAATCTCGTGAGTCGCAAGACGCATTTTCTAAAAATGATTTCACAAAAGTGCATCCACCTGCACAATGTCAACAATCTCGTGAACAAACAACTTGAAGAGATTTTCCCGCCAAATTTCCATCTGCCCGCGAAAAATTGAAATGAAAATTCAGTGCTGCCACTTTTTATGTAAAAAATCGATTATTTCTGTCCTAGCCGAAGCTAACGCATCTTGGAGAGGGGATGAGGATGGAGTGGTTGGTAGATGCGACTATCCGAGGCATTTCATAAAGAGGAGCTTTATTTCCTTTCTTTAACAAACAAAAATAAAACAAAGACGAAAAATTCGATTTCTTTTCCCATGCGGGGGGGGGAGGGGTTTTAGCTAGGGAGAGGGCATTTATTGCAGCGAGGTGTCAAATAAAAGCAAACGCTTTAAGAAGGGGTATGTCTGTATGCGTTTTTGTAGGGATAGGAGGGGTTTCTTTGATGGGGAAGGGGTAATTATTGGATCATTTACAGTGTACAAATGACTTTTTTAAGGCAGTTTTATTTAATCAATCAACATCAATCTTCTTATGCATTTGAATCGTGCTGTTTATATGTATAATATGAAATTTGCCTTATGTTATTGGAAAAAAATAATTTTAGCAATTTTAAAGTTTAAAGCTTCTCAAACATCAACTCAAGACATCGGAAGTTACCGTAAAGCTGTCGATTACCGACGTAAGATGAACGAAATAAATCCTTAAATAAATCCAAATAAATCTGAAATAAAATGACAATGAATGAAACACGCGTGACGCGTTGTGGCCTCTTCTCTGGAAAATGGAGTGTTCACTTGATTAAAACCAAAAGAACAAATCTAAAAGAATTATTGGTGTGGAAAGATGAGGCGAAAGAAAGTAAACAAGACAGAACAGTATAGCGAGTCAAAACGCACTAGTGATGAGCCTTCGCGTTGGAAATATTTGGCATTTACCGCGTTATTCGCATTTCCTGGCATGATGTATGCTGCTGAAGGCTTATCGATTTTCACTAAGAACTTTCAACTGTCATACTTGTTCTTGTTGGCGACGGTTTTCCTCACCGCGGCGATTTGTCTTTATTTCCGTGATTATCTGAGACATTCATATAAATTCATCATCCTTATATTTCTACCGTTTCTGCTCTTTCCGACTTTCAAAGTATATTTGTGTTCGCCCGTTCTTTTGGTAAACAAAGACTTTGGTACAAAATTCAAGTTGGGGGCAACTGCGGAGGAAATCCTACAAGATTGCGGAGAATCTTGTGTGAAGCAGATCAGCAGATCTCTTTATTCATTGTCGTTCATCGCACCAAGGATCACTCTTCAGATTAAGCCAAAGGAGATCGTCGATCTGAATGCCACAACGAATTCGGCTTATGGTGGAGACAAAGCCAAAATGTCCAAGTTGTTTCTGATATTTTCGCTCCGCAGTGTCAAGGGGAAAGTTCATTCTCTTTCCATGATAACGAAAGTGCCATTTCGATCAACAAAACTTATCGAAGCCATTGCACAGAAGCGAAGTATGGAACTGACGGGTCGAATTGTGAATATTGGCAAAGATATGTTGGAGATGAAGGCTGGCTTTGAAAGACAACGATTGTTTGTACGACCAGTTGTTTTTCAACCATATCAATTTGAACTAAATAATGACGATAAAACGTAGGATAATAAATTATGAAATGGAAAATTAGACTGAGAATTTTCGACAGAGAATTTTCAGCTAGTATGAATTGTGAAACTATTCTGACAAGAAATATGATAAATTTTATGATCATTGTGCTATTAGCAGGTTGTGCAATAAAAAAAAGAGATGCACTGAATGATGTCTAAAGAATACTTTATTGTAAAAAGAACAAAAGACAAATGGAAACCAGGGTCTCTATCCTGTATATATCAGAATACCGCAAAGGTAGTGTCCAATCATGATTTTTACATCATGTTGTCGTTTCCATATTTTCTTCCAAACTGCCTTCTGCAGGTTGAGAATTTTCCAAGGACATCCTATCTGAAGCGGATCTTCCTGTGTCATCTCCAAGGGCTTCATCACTTTCCATATTCTCTTCTCCATCTGGCTTTTCTTCTTCTTTCTTGTATGCCTTGGAACCGGGTGTAACAATTACGCCACCCCAACTTGTGATTTCTGAGTCAACTGCTGAAAGTGTTTACCCATTAAAGATTATGTGAAATTGATATGTTTGATCAGGAAATCAACCACCATCCCTGTTAGCTCCTTTTTATGAGTTTAAACATAAGACGACCTATATGCTGGAAGCTAGGAAGGGGGGCTATATTATACTGCACCGGCCTCTCAACATTACACCACTAAATGTCAAGGAATTACTGCATAAGGTTGAGTATGATATTCAAGTTGGCAGAGAAACAACACATTTCCATGCAAAACAATTTCAAAACTTCAGCTAATGTGACCTTGTCGGGCAGTTACTTCAATTGCTTACAATTGTAGAACCTATTATTTGAAGATAGAAGTTATGCTTACAGAACATGAGCATAGGAAGATTAATAAGGGCTCATATCCACACATGCATGATATGTCACATTAAGTACATGTTAATATGTTAATAGACTTATAACTTAATTGTCTTTTCTGTTGAATGAGTTGAGTGTTAGTGATGGGTTCATTCACGGTAGGGCTTATGCATTGAGAGCGGGGAAGGGCTTACATGTTGGAGAGGGCTTATGGGTTTACAGGGTGCAAGCAGTAGCAGAACCACAAATTTTAAATTTAAAATAAATTCTTTAAAAACAAAGTTATTGGTTATATATATCTTAAGAATAAAAATGAACCAATCAATGGGTCGAAGTAATTTATTTAGCATATAGCTAGATCTGCCTTTGTGTATGAGAAAAGTTCAATTCATGCTATGAATTACTTACCAACAGCTGGTATTGCTTCAGGTACCTGGAATTAAACACAAACGAAGTGAAAGATTTCCATGCAAATAATTGTTATGTATTTCTAAGTAAAAAGGAAGAGCAACAAACTACTAAACAAGCCAATGTTCAACAGAACTTAAGTAGTTTATCTATTCAAATACACAGTACATATATACAGTACATACCAAACCAAGAATTTCATTCACAGCACCATGAGACAGGCATCTTAGTAGCGTCTGTGCTGCTGTAGTGATGTCATCCTGTAAAAGGAGCAAGATGTTTCATTTGATGTTTTTATGAACAAAAACAAGGAAGACACTTAACAAATATCTGGAGGGGTGGGGAGGTACCCTGAAAAACGAGAAGAATGACAAATTGAGATTTTGGACAGTGGAGTTGAAAGGACAATCTATTTAAATAACTCAAATCTAAATGACTAAATTTAACTTAATTTAATATGAACATGTACTATCCAGTACATGTACCAGAATCCAAACCTTAATGAATGTTAAGTTATTGGCTACCTTAAAAAATCACACAAACTGACACAGGTTTTACCAAAAAATCAATAATCTGTTAGGAGGGGGGGGTCCCTTTTCCCTCCACCTAGTGACTGACTCTGCTTGAAAATTCAAATAAAGATGACAACATACTTGGTCATCTAGACTCAAAACACTTTGAGCTCGAACGTTTCCAGACTAAAAAATTCAGATCATATCTCTTCAAACAATGACTTCTTCAAAAATAGGTTATGCCATATAATTTTGGCTATCCAGAAACAGGTACAATGAAATTTCGATGGTGCACATCATGCAGTACCTCACAAGGATCAATTATGCCAAGCGACCCTGGTAGAAACAGACCAGAAGCTAAAAGCTGTAAAGCTCGCCTACACAAAAAGTTCAGAAATGAGCTTTGAAAACGACAAACAATACAACAAAGAAAAAACAATTATGGATAATACTAAACCATAAAATCCCAATGCTTTTTACCTGAAAGCAACATTTATTGTTACTGGTTCGTTTGCCATGGTTGCACGATGAGCCTAAGACACAAATTTTGTTTGAAATATTACTATGCAAAACTTGCAAAAAGTCATTCAAATGAACAAAGTCTAAAAACTCAAATCATGAGGTGTTCCATTACCAAAAGGTCAATAAGCCAGGGTGTTAAATTTTGCAGACCACTAGTATTGAATCTGTTCTTCAAGTCTTTAAGAATACGAACAAGGATACGAATGCTAAATTTTTTAACAAAAACATTCTTGAAAATGAGTATGTTCTGGGTAGTTTATTATAATTTACAATATGGACATACGTTGTATGAAAAGCATTCTCCTCAAACCATCGAGAGTGGCGAATTGTTGCTAGGCCACCTTCAAGAAGCTTTAAATCAACTGCAAAGCATACAGACAGGTTTATTTTTGGTCTGCAAAAAAGAAGAGTTTTCAAATTTTTTTCCCACCAATCACTTACCTTGAGAATCTCCACGTGCTGCATGAAGATTTCTCGGTAAGGTTGTAATCAAAATCCGAACAACAATACCATTATGTCCATATGTAAATCCTGAAAAGAGTAGCAGGTTAATATTGAGGAAAACCAACTGTCCTCACACAACAATAGTTACCGTACCTCCTTCAGTCACTTGCAGAGATACATCTAAATTGTAAATACATAAGGCGTATGTTTTTGTAAATGTAGATCGTCCAGGTTGGTATAGTCCTGAGAAGGACTGTTTTTGTTGTTGTTGACTGACGTTTCGACAACCTTAGCGGTAGTCATCTTCAGAGTCAAAATTTTGTCGAAAATTTTGCTAAGGTTGTTGAAACATCAGTCAACAACAACAAAAACAGTCCTTCTCAGGACTATACCAACATGGACGATCTACATTTACAAACATGTAACGATACTCCCGGGTTCAAACCATTTACTTTACATACAGTACCGCTCGCGTATTTGTTAACATACGCTACGCGTATGATACGCGTATCATACGAAAATCATACGCGTATCATACGAAAATCATACGCGTATCATACGAAAAACATACGCGTATGATACGAGAACGATACACGTGTGATACGAGAACGATACGCGTATGATACGAGAACGATACGCGTAGGATACGAGAACGATACGCGTATGATACGAGAACGATACGCGTATAATGCGTGAACGATAAGCGTACGTATGATACAAGGATGAAACGCTGTGATAATTGATAGAACTTGTTCATCGTATCATACGCAAAATTATGTTAACAAATACGCGAGCGGTAGTGTAAGGTGTACTTAAATGGAAATTAATCATGATCTAATTGTCATTGAGAGTTTCTTCTTTGAATAAAAGACGTTCTACTTCATAATCATACCTTCTAATCCTAGATCTGGTTCTTTCAACTTGCCATGGATTTCATTGGCAACTACCTGGATGTGATCAGCTTAAAAAAAACAAACGTTGAATGTGATAGGGAAATTACAATTCAGATTAAAAAAAACACAAAGCCTGATTACAATATGCAAACAACAACAATCAAGTTCAAAAATGTCCATACGTACTTGTTGGTAGCTTTTTCAAAATTACAGTGAGATCAGCTACAGGACGACCTGCTATCATTGTTCCCTTTTTGTATGAACCAACTGGTCGAATTTCTTCGATTGCCTAAAATATTTTAAAAAATATGTATGCAATTTAACTTCCTTCCTCAACATAGAGTTTCAAGCTTTTTCTTAAATACAGGGTTCAAGTTTATAAAGGGCATTGCACCCAAAAATTGTTTGGCACTACTGAAAAAATTTGAAAACTTACAATAATATTACTTGAGGCAAGAAAGTTGTTCAGAGAGACTCAGTAAAAATAAAACATTGTTATCACAATGTACAAAAATAACAATAGCCACAGGTCCTAGGCATTCTATTGCTAGCACACTAATGAAGCCCTAGGAAAATTCAGCACACTGTCAGATGGGCATAGTTCTGCCCTTGTTAAACACATTGCAGTTTCCACACAAAGCATTGGTGCCAAAGGCACACACCTCCTCCCCAAAAAATTTGGAGGTGTTCTACATTATGGGACCAACTTTTTTGTAAATGTCCATATTAGATAGAAAAGTCCCAACCCCCCAATCCATAATTGCTATTTACATACAGTGATGTACAGTAAACTTTCAAATTACTTGACACATGTAAATGGCAAAAACGCTTACAAAACAAAGTTAAAGTTGTTTTGAAAACCAAGCTGCAGCTACTGCTAGGAACCAAGCTTATTGATGAAACCAATTCAATAACTAAAACTGAACTTCACAAATTTTGGGCATACAAAATGTACACTACTACTTACAAGATCAGCTGCATTGGGGCAAACTATCAGTGTATCGATAATATCAGTGATTTTTGTGACCAAGTTCAAAACTGCTGCCTACATTGAAGAGAAAGGCAGATGTTTGCTTTAGTAAATGAAAAAATTTAATACACAAAGTTCATGCATCTCAATTGCGATCAGCTAAGAGCGAAAAGATAATTCTTAATGTCTTGCCACCTATAAAACTTTGGAAATTGTCAGTAGGTGGTATAATTCCTAATGTACCAACTGACAACACAAAAAATATAATGGCAGAATCTTGCTTAAGATTTGCAAGTGCTTTTACAAATAGTTTTCGCTCAAATTCAAATATGTGGAAGCAGAAATAACTTTATGGTTTCCATACAAAATATTTTGAAAGCATTCGCTTTTAAAATTGTATAATAAAACAAGTACTGAATTCTGCTTTCGCATGATATCAAGAATCAGACCAATATCTACCTCTAATATTTAGCAAAAAAAATTGACCTGGGTCTGAATAATTTTTGATACCATGCACAACCTCATCCAATAATTGTTAAACATTTGTTCTGTATATTCTTAGCTTTGTACCTGCTCATGAGATGGAGGTGTGAGCTCTTGATTTCGTTTCAAAATAGCCTAGGCATTGAAAACATAATCACATAGTTTTGCTGCATTCAAATTATCACAAGATCAGCTCATGTTTTAAAACCTGTGTAAGCGCATTCTCATCAGCTTTTGGAGCAGCTCTTTGAAATGAGATTGATGCCTGAAAAATTGACGAATGAATTTTGAGTATGTCCGCTGTTTATCAAAAAAGTAAAAATGTGGGAATGAAATCTTGAAAACTGAGTGAATACGACCTTAACAAGGTCAAACGGTGTGTGTGTTACAACAAATCTCTGACCAAGTACGGGTCGATAAAATGCCTGCTGAACGTAGCCCCCTCGTCCACGTCGGCCACCTCTACTCCTAAAAGTGCAAACAAATTACAATATTTGACTGCTTGTCTTACCACAGTAAAGTAATTTTGCATGTACTATAAGTGATCTAAATGTTACTAAATTTAGCCACAATATTATTACCACTCAATCAATGAATGAGCAAAAAGTAATCCGAATAAACTCATGCGACATAACGGCAAAAAAATGGGTATTTTTCGACAATGAGAATATGATTTTATCACGTGGGGTTGGCGAGCATGAATGTTAAACCCCACGCAGAATCAAAATCGAAAATCAGTCGGCACATGCTTACCTCATTCTCGATACAATGCTCAGAAATATTTCAGGAACAGCTCAAAGAAATCGCCATTGACAATGTCACATTGCGAAGTATCAACATCCAGTCATCCAGTGTCAACATCAGTCAGGGATACAACTCCGAAACTCCGTGTTTTCGAAAGTAACCTCGAATAATCACCGCACTCGAATGGGATTTACTCATTGAGCTCTATAAAACCTGGAGGGGCAAAGGGGCCTGGACAATGACTTATACCCAATCCTCTAGATATCTAACTGCCGTTGTCACGGTGAGGCAAATTTTATTCGCGGGCGCCATCTTGAAAGGTGGCAAAAAACATAACACGCAATATACGGTAGTATAGTTTACATGTCAAACTGACTCAAATATATGGTTGAAAAACGTTGAAAGCAATCAATCTTAAAAACAAACACAGGTATAACATCCTCAACTCTAAAACAACGTTCAAGAAGTACATTTTAGCTGCAAAGCGCGTAATTTTCGATTTTTCATGGTCAAATCGTGCGCCGCGTATGGATGTACAAATCGCTTTTCGAAAGAGAGTAACATAGCTTTTCACAAATTTCCCATTGAAAATAAGGACCTCTGTAAAAGATGGGTCATTGCTATGAAAAGAAAAAACTTTACCCCAAACGCAAGCAGTTTTCTTTGCAGCGATCATTTTTTGCACGATGATTATAACACTGAAAATGCCTATAAACGCAAGTTAAAGTTAGACGCGATACCTTCAGTGTTCGCTTTTCCGGAGAGACTACTATGTAAAAAGTCAAAAAGAAAGCCTCCTGCTGGAAGAGAGACAGAAACATCATCACCAAGCGCTAAAAAAGCTAAAATAGATTTGCTCGAGGAAAGTCTAATAGAAGAGACAATACCAACGCAAAATGCTGTAGCAAGTAGTCCCAGGAAAAAAAATTGCGAAGAAAAATAAAAACTCTTAAGCAAAAGTTACGACGTAAGGAAACGAAAATTCAGTCGCTAAGTAGTTTGGTGAAAAAGCTTGAAAAAGAGAAATTTATTTCATCAGACGCAGCTTCAATTCTCGATAACAACTTTTCAGGAGTAGGTGGGGAAATTTTAAAATCAGACCTAAAGAACAAAAATCGTGCTGCTACAGGCCGTCGATACTCAGACGAAGTTAAAAAGTTTGCGTTAACACTTAATTTTTACTCTCCACGAGCGTACAATTTTGTACGCACGATTTTTACATTGCCATGTCCAAGCGCTATCTCAAACTGGACTTCCAGTGTAAACTGTGAACCAGGGTTTTTTGATGATGTGTTTTCATTTCTACAAGAAAAAGCAAGAAATAATCCGGAGTATAGGGACTGCGCTCTTCTTTTTGATGGTATGTACATTAAGTCAGGGGTTGTTTACAACAGAAGTAAAGGAAATTATGAAGGGTTTGTCAATTTTGGTGCGGATGTTGTTGCTTTTGATCCAGACAAGGTTGCTACTGAAGCTCTTGTGTTTATGTTAGTTGGTTTAAGAGGACATTGGAAATGTCCTATTGGTTACGTGTTATGTAGTGGAATAAATTCTTCAAATTTGAGTGCACTGGTTAGCAAATCGTTTCGCTTAGCATCTTCACATGGGCTAAATATTTACAGTGTGACTTGTGACGGTACTGCCACCAATTTTGATTGCATGAAAGCCCTTGGTTGTGAGTTTGGATCAAATTTGTCTGACATTAAATACTCTTTTAACTATGAGTCATATGAACACCCACTGTTTTTTGTTCCTGATGCTTGTCACATGCTAAAACTGGCAAGAAATGCATTGTCCGATCTTAAAGTACTGGTTTCGAGTGAAGGTAGTTTGATCAAATGGGAGCATATTGAAGTGCTGCATAAAGTTCAAGAGGGAGAAGGGTTAAAATTTGCAAATAAGCTGTCCACGGGACACATTGAGTTCCATAGGCACAAGATGAATGTGAAAGTTGCAGCAGAAACATTCAGCAGTTCAGTTGCAGATGCCATTGAATACCTGATGCTTTCTGGTCATCCAGCTCTTAGTGATGCGAGTGCAACAATAGAATTCATAAGGATTGTTGATCAACTTTTTGACATATTAAACATACGAAGTCCATTTGGCAAATGTTTTAAAAAACCACTTTTTTTATGTGATCACAACACATGGAAAAAAACTTTGGAAAAGTCAATTGAATACCTTTTTTCCCTTAAAACAAACTCTGGTGTTCCTCTGATCAAACATAGAAGAAAAACATTTGTTCTCGGTTTTGTAGTAGCAGCATCGAGCATTAAAGAGTTGGCTCACATTCTCCTTACAAGGGAACATGATCCTTTCAAATACATTCTGACATACAAAATGTCCCAAGACCACCTTGAGCTGCTGTTTGCATGCATACATGGGAAGAATGGCTTCAACAATAATCCAGATATTGTACAATTTAAGTACAGTCTACGAAAAATTCTTTTAAGAAATTCCATCATTGGTTCCAAGCATGCAAACTGTTTGACTTTCGAAAATGAATCTGCTGGTTCTATTTTTTCATTAAAATGGAATAAAAGAAATGCTCCAGCCTTTGAAGTAGAAGAGATGACACCAAAGGACACACAATATGTCAGTAGTTTAGTTTCTGGATTAGAATCATGTTCACTGTCATCATACAAAGAAGCAATACTTGGATATATTGCTGGGTTTCTTGAAAAAAGATAATCAATAGAATCATCTGTACTGAATGTGCAAGAGCTCTTTTGCTCAACTCAAAAAAATCATCATCAGTTCATGATCATAATTATTCACACTTCCAAACTACTACATCTTTATCTTTAATCAGTTTGAAGAATCGTGGTGGTCTTGTTCTCCCTTCTAATGGTGTGACCAAAATAATATTTGCATCTGAAAGAGCTTTTCAAGTCCTCATTCATGAAACTCGTTCAAAAAAACAAAAAATTTCCAGCAGGAGAAACTTGAAGACTATAATGGTTCATCTTATTAACCAAGAGCTTGCAGAAAAGAGCTTGTTTCCTGAACTCAACGAGCATGATGTTGATCACGAAGCAATAACTGAAGATCTACATTCATCACAGCTTATCAAACAGATCATTGAAAAATACATCAATTTACGACTTTCGACCTATGGTAAGCAATATAATAAAGATATCCTCCACAAAACAAAATTGGTGTTCGCCAGCAATCTACGAAGCTTGTTTTATTTCAAGGAATCTAGTCGACTTCGATGAACATCCACACCACAACCAAGGAAATGTAAATCCTAAAAAATAATTAATAGTGGTTTATTGTAAATAGTGAAAATAAGCGCATTTTACAACGATGCAGTCATATTGTTAATAGATCTAAAATTATGTTGTTCAGGTAAAATAATTCATATAAACCGTAAACGTTGTGTTCAAATCAAAGTTCTGGATAGCTGTTATGCGATTTTGTCGCTTTTTCTGTAAATATGTTTTGGTTTACGATAAAAGCATAGAGAACAGCAAAGAAGAAGTAAATTAATAAATACTCACGATTAGTAGTTCATACTTATGTAACTCTCAGCCTTTAGTTTATGGTCGCAAAATACACGTTAAGACCGCTCTATCTCAAGTATTTAAAAATTTTACACATTTTAACAATATTAAAGAAATTACTCACCATTTTTAATGCAACTTCAGTAGAACAGCATCATAAAAACGCTCTCAAAGTCGATTTCTCTCAGCACAGACTTAATCTTTTTATATGCCGCCATTGGGCTTTTGCCACCTTTGCAAATGGCGGCCGCGTAGAAATTTGCCTCACTCATTACTATACAAATTTGGCTGAGTCAGGTATCTAGTAGAATGGGTACTAGATCATTGGGCCTGGACCATTGAGTTCTATAATAACTGGAGCGGCTAACTTTACTGGGGCGAGGTCGCCAAAAAAATGGCGGCCAAAGGACGTATTTCCGCTGAAATGATCGCTTTGCAGAAAAATAATATTCTCGACCTCCCCCTGGTGTCTGTAGTAAATTATAAAGAATTTTTCAAAAACCAACACGATATCACAGAATATGGATATCGTTAGTTCCATATTCTGTGACGATATCTTTTTTGGCCTTTCTTTTATAATGCCAACACTTCAATCGTTCAATTGTTGGATGTCGTAGTTTCCACAAAAAGGAACATATCGCTTCTCACAGGTGAGATAGTTGCTTGGTTTTTTAGTCCGTCGACGATTGAAAACTGAAAAGCAATTATACATGCACTTGAAAAGCCATTAAAATACATATTAAAGATCGTTTTTTTAAGACTGACTTGAACGCCAAATATACTGATGTTTTCCTGTTTTTGTTTATAAAATTCTGCATACTTTTCTGTCATTTGTTAATGCATGAAGTCGTAAATTTACCCATCTATTTGCAAAATAGTTTCCCTAAAGCAAAAAAGTATCAAAACGAAATGATCAGCCCCAAGAGTACCCATGATTTGGAGCAGAGCTTGTTATGTTCTATTTGCTGACAACATGCAGGGAAAACCAAGGAGTAAAGATGACTGGAAGATGTTATTGACCAGGCAGAGTCTGAAAAAAATGATAATGCTGTAAAGATAATTGATTTATTGTCTGCCCTATCCAGAGTTATTTAATTTGATCATGGTCAAATTCTATGGATGGAGACAATGGATTCACTAAGGATGCCTTGAATGCTTTGAAGTTAAAGTTCATGAACCAAAGAAAGATGGCAAGGTTGTGTGTGTGTGTGTCTTAATGAATTGTCAATTCACAAAGATATAAAATGGGAAAGCCATAAAGTTTGTGCCTATATAAACATTTGTACTGAGATTGATGACTTGATACAGATGTGAAACATCAAACTGTATAAGCCATTGGGTTTTATATAACTTAATGTTTAAATCATGTCATATCTTTATCAAAATATTTTAGTTGAGTGTTGTATAAATGTTACTAATATCTAATGCACTACACTGAAGCATTAAAGATTCAGTGATGAAACTTTTAAAGTTACTGCACTGTATATTTCTTCATTATAACAGTTTTTGCTTTAAGAAACAGTTTGAGCTTCTTTACCTAGTAAAGTACAGAATGGAGATTTCTCATATGCATTATTGCTACTTTTTCAAAGAAAAGTTTTTCACTTTTCAAAGCTTTCCTACAAATTTTTTGCTTCTTATTTCTTTTCATGAGATTGATGATATATGGTTAATATAATCCAGTAACTTTATAATTTCTAAAAAGCTTTTAAGCTTCTAGCATAAAAGTACACTATAGGTATTTGATTCATTTGGTTATATTACCTTGCTATGACATATCTACTTGCACTTCATCATTCTTGTATGAACAAAACACCAGATGTGGATACTCAGAGAACAAAATGCACTACCAAATGCTTATGAAATTTATTATTGAGGTGAAAACTGTGTTAATCATTCAAATTGTGTACTTATTTGCAAATATAGGAAAAACAAAACAAAGTGAACAAGAAGGGTAGAAATATTAAAACTACAAATGAATTATAAACACCATTGGAAACATAAGTGTTTTGATGATTATTTGCATTTTGCCCAATTCATATATCAATACAACAAAATCAAAATGTGCTACAACTTTACAAGTATTTGATGCAGTTGCACTTCAGAACATCACAAAAAGATTACTTAAAGTAATTTCTATACAATATTGTTTGTTTTCATTTACCAAACCTATGCAGACTTGAGTCTTTTTGAAATTTAATATGAAACTCAATTACAGAAAATCCGTAAATATCCAGAGATTTAATATTTACTTTTTTAAAGAAACAAGTAAAAATCCAACAATTGTGGCGAAAAAAGCCATTGCCCATTGCATCATGAAAAGAAGCAAAATAGCAATGATAACAAATAAGCTAACTTCTCTCTCGTGAACCGTGGAGATGAACTGTGATATACTTTTTTGTATAGACTAAAGAGTTTAATCGATCAAACAAGTTTGACGCTGGTAAGAAAACGACGCACATCTGCATTCATACATGTGTAGCCGACATATAGGTCTTTCGTCGATAGTTATAAATGCATCCTCGTAGGAGCACATTACTGACAACCACAGTTGACTCGCTGTTATGAATTTAAGGTTTTTATCTTGATTTTCATCAAAAATTTGCTTGCCGAATCCCAAATACACACATACATTTTCCTCGCTCTTTCCTCAGGAGGGAGTGGGAAATTGTGAAATTTTCGGAAAAGCGATTAATTTCGGTAAATCTCAGCGGCAAAGGACGAAATCCGCCATTTTTTTGGCGTCATCAGATATCTAAGGCCGCGCTTGAGATAGCCGCTCCAGTTATTATAGAACTCAATGGCCTGGACCCCGTGGTCAAAAACATGGCGGTAATGGCGGATTTTGGTGGTCAAAACTTCCACTTTAAAAATTTTTTTCAATATTCACTCCCTCCTGATTTCTAATACTCTTTGTATGAACGAAAACAAGTGAGAAAAAAAAACAATTACGATACCGACAGCATATCATGTGAAAATAATGCTTCAGCATTGCGTGAAAAACACAGTACAGACACACATCAAAATAAAGAAAATCGACGGTAGAGAAACGCATATTTTGGATGTAACATTTAAGTTATTTTATGACATTTTAACCTTTTAAAAGTGAAAATCAAACGGCATTCTTTAGTAGACCTGTCAATCTCATCAAACGTATACATTATTTCATGCTTCTGTGTGTTTACTGTTTCTAAACAGTTTGGTGCAACTATTTTTCTTGCTCAAATGGATAAATCTGTGTTAAAATGCTCCTAAGGAAGCGAGAAAATGTTTGCTTCAGTCCTACGACATAAGTCAACTGAAAATTTACCATGGATAAGTATCATAAGTGTATTGTCATTACCTGATAAATCTAATGAAAACTCATAAAGAAAGTATGTTGAACTAGAAGAGCTACAAAAGAAAAAATTCAAAACACCATGACACTGTTGCTTGGTAATTTGTATTTTGTAAACAGCTTGCAGAATCTTGGATCTATTACTGAACAGAACTACATTAATTTTCCATTGAAATTACAAACTTGGAAACTAAAGTGCATTGGTTTCTCTGACAAAACACTGTCTATTGCTGCATGAAGGCAAAATAGTTATTTGACAGTGTAGGTGAAGAAATATCAAGTTCTATAGATATTATTGTGCATTACTTACAGTTTTTTGTAATTGTGTAATATATGTCATGAACAAGATATAATTTTTCAAAAATGCTAACCCCCTTGAGCACTACTACTCTTCTGTTTTGCTTAAACAACTTACAGCTACCAATACTAATTATTTATATGTACAAACTAACATTTGGGAATTAAATGATAAATAACTTGTTAAATCTTTGTATTTTATATCAAGCCTTTGAATTAGTTCCTTTTATCTCTTGGTAAAAAAATATTAATGAAAGACTTACAAATCAAGTTTCTCGAAAATAGTATTTTGTACAAAGAAACTAAATAATTGGAAAGGTCACATGCTGAAGACAGACTTTCCTTCTTTGACTAGGTTGCTTGACCATGAGCAAATTGAAATTTGTTTACAATTTGTTTAGAGAATTTTTTTTATTGATTTCTACTAATTCTTCATAAGACACAAAGAATTTCTTTGCCATCTATTTTTGCTTCTTCTACATTCAACTTCATTGTAACCAATGCATCTGATGTGAATTTGTGGATCACCTGGAATCATACCAAGTATGGATTTAATGAGATGAAACAATAATATGTTTAATTTTTCATGCATATTAATGATATAATCATAAGCCACTGTTGAACAAAAATTTCAAGGTAGAAACAAATCTTAGCACATTGTTCAACACACACTACTTTCATCTTGGTTTTGAAGTATTAACCTGTTTACTATAATAATAAATACTTCATTTACAGAAACGCTAAGTAGTACTTTAAAATTGTTTGCATAAATCCAACTTTCCAATCTCATTATAATTGTCTACACAAAACAGTCAGTCAAATTGAGCAGGCAAACAGTTTAATAGTTATTTTTATTATACAACATATACCATAGTTCTCATTAATTTTGCATGGCACTGCATTCAATTTCAACACAACTCTGTTGTAAACTTTCACTTCATCTTTTCAAAAAAAAACATGAACAAATTATGCCCCATTTTTGGGAGGTAAACTCAATTCAAATCAGGAGAGTTTAGCTTGATGCCTTGATCATGATACAAGATGGATGCAAAACTCGAGAAAAATTGACAGCTTCGCCACGTCTGGCGAGCGATTAAGTGAAGAACAAACAAGACTGGACCAAAATAACTTTAAATTAAAACTTAGTAGTAGAAACACTCTTCAAGTATCGTGTTAAAAACAAAATAGTAAAACTAATACTGTGCTACTTACCGGAGTCAAGAAATGTTCCCTTTTCTGTCGCTATTTCAGCATCCGCAAACCAAAAGTTGGCAGTTTAATAAATAAAGTTTTAAAAAAGTGTTTATGTTAGGAAAATAAATAGTTTTGATATTTTCTATACTCGCTATCGTGGTGGTCAAATCAGGGTGGGCGACAAAAATTTTATTTCATGAGCCCGCGTCTCTCCGCTGACTTTGACCACCAAAATCCGCCATGTTTTTGACCACGCGGCCGCGCGCTAATAATTTATACTAATTTTGTTGACGTTTCCCCTCCAGTTATTATAGAACTCAATGGGCTAGATAGTGAATCACTACGTCACGGTGGGGAAAAAGTGCACCAGTTGGTGCAACAGTCCCGAGTCTCTTTGGCCGAGTGAACCACCTAAACGTCACGAATTTCATTGTTTTTTAGCCTACGTCACGGTGGGAAATCGCTGCTGACTGTTGCACTTAAGCCATTGAGTTCTATAATAACTGGAGCGGCTATCTCAAGCGCGGCCTTAGATATCGGATGTTGTAAAAAAAATGGCGGATTTCGACCGTTGCCGCTGAGATTTACCGAAATTGACCGCTTTTCCGAAAATTTCACAATTTCCCACTCCCTCCTGAGGAAAGAGTGAGGAAAATGTATGTGTGTATTTGGGATTCGGCAAGCAATTTTTTGATGAAAATCAAGGTAAAAACCTTAAATTCATAACAGCGAGTCAACTGTGGTTGTCAGTTATCTGCTCCTACGAGGATGCATTTATAACTATCGATGAAAGACCTATATGTCGGCTACACATGTATGAATGCAGATATGCGTCGTTTTCTTACCAGCGTCAAACTTGTTTGATTGATTAAACTCTTTAGTCTATACAAAAAAGTATATCATAGTTCATCTCCACGGTTCACGAGAGAGAAGTTAGCTTATTTTTCATCATTGTTATTTTGCTTCTTTTCATGCAATGGGTAATGGCTTTTTCGCCACAATTGTAGGATTTTTACTTGTTTCTTTAAAAAAGTAAATATTAAATCTCTGGATATTTATGGATTTTCTGTAATTGAGTTTCATATGAAATTTCAAAAAGACTCAAGTCTGCATAGGTTTGGTAAATGAAAACAAACTATATTGTATAGAAATTACTTTAAGTAACCTTTTTGTGATGTTCTGAAGTGCAACTGCATCAAATACTTGTAAAGTTGTAGCACATTTTGATTTTGTTGTATTGATATATGAATTGGGCAAAATGCAAATAATCATCAAAACTCTTATGCTTCCAATGGTGTTTATAATTCATTTGTAGTTTTAATACTCCTACCTTTCTTTTTCACTTTGTTTTGTTTTTCCTATATTTGCAATATAAGTGCACTATAATTTGAATGATTAACACAGTTTTCACCTCAATAATAAATGTCATAAGCAGTTGGTAGTGCATTTTGTTCTCTGAGTATCCACATCTGGTGTTTTGTTCATACAAGAATGATGAAGTGCAAGTAGATATGTCATAGCAAGGCAATAAAACCAAATGAATTACATACCTATAGTGTACTTTTATGCTAGAAGCTTAAAAGCTTTTTAGAAATTAGAATATTATTGTATTATATTACCTCTATATCATCAATCTCATGATAAGAAATAAGAAGCAAAAAATTTGTAGAAAAGCTTTGAAAAGTGAAAAACTTTTCTTTAAAAAAGCAGCAATAATGCATATGATAAATCTCCATTCTGTACTCTAATAGGTAAATAAGCTCACACTGTTTCTTAAAAAAATATAAGAAATATATAAGAAATATACAGTACAGTAACTTTAAAGGTTTCATCACTGAATCTTTAATGCTTCAGTATAGTGCATTAGATATTAGTAACATTCAAACAACACTCAACTAAAATATTTTGATAAAGATACGACATGATTTAAACATTAAGTTACATAAAACCCAATGGCTTATACAGTTTGAAGCTTCACATCTGCATTGAGTCATCATCAATCTCAGTACAAATTTTTACATAGACACAAACTTTATGGCCTTCTATTTTACATGTTTGTGAATTGACATTTCATTAAGCATCAAAACACACACAACCTTGCCATCTTTCTTTGGATCATGAACTTTAACTTCAAAGCATTCAAGGCATCCTTAGTGAATCCATTGTCTCCATCCATAGAATTTAACCATGATCAAATTAAATAACTCTGGATAGAGCAGACAATAAATCAATTATCTTTACAGCATTATCATTTTTTAAGACTCTGCCTGGTCAATAACATCTTCCAGTCATCTTTACTCCTTGATCTTCCCTGCATGTTGTCAGCAAATAGAACATAACAAGCTCTGCTTCAAATCATGGGTACCGTTGGGGATGATCATTTCTTTTTGATACTTACTCACAGAGCAAAATGTGTGCAGGGTCGTTTTTGCTTTAGGGAAACTATTTTGCAAATAAATGGGTAAATTTACGATTTCATGCATTAACAAATGACAGAAAAGTATGCAGAATTTTATAAACAAAAACAGGAAAACATCAGTATATTTGGCGTTCAAGTCAGTCTTACAAAATACGATCTGTAATATGTATTTTATGGCTTTTCAAGTGCATGTAGAATTGCTATTCAATCGTTGACGGACTAACAAAACAAACAACTATCTCACCTGTGAGAAGCGATATGTTCCTTTTTGTGGAAACTACGACATCCAACAATTGAACGATTGAAGTGTTGGCATTATAAAAGAAATGCCAAAAAAGATATCGCAACAGAATATGGAACTAACGATATCCATATTCTGTGATATCGTGTTTGTTTTTGAAAAATTCTTTATAATTTACTATAGACACCAGGGGGAGGTCGAGAATATTATTTTTCTGCAAAGCGATCATTTCAGCGGAAATACGTCCGTTGGCCGCCATTTTTTTGGCATCTCGCCCCAGTAAAGTTAGCCCCTCCAGTTATTATAGAACTCAATGCTTAAGCCCACGAACACCAAAATTTCATTCTGACTTGTGCACTTGAGCCAGCGTTATAAATCTTCAAACCTTCAAAATTATAATTACATGACTATCGCATTTGGCTTATTTATATCTTGAAGTCATCATGGCTGAAAGTAGGCATATATACGATTTTGGCTCATTGATTCAAGACAGTTAAACCAGCGAGATTTCTTCTGTAAGAAAGGATTATGAAGCAAAAGTCTCTGCTGCCATTCCGACTAAAACAGACCTGTTTCGAAAAGGAAAGCTGGCGAGAGATCTTAACGCAGAGTTGATTATCCCTAACCATATGGGAGATAATTGGCGGGCTTTAAAGTAAGTAGCTTGAAGTGCTTACTGCTTACTATGCTTGACATTGTAATGCATAGCTATAGGTCTATACTTGTATTTATTTAATGCTTATGGCTTACTCTCTTTGATGTCAGGAATATGATGGGAAGGGGCACATGGGGTGTTTATTCCCTGTTGAATTTATTTAAATTTCAAAGCATCCTGACCTGCATTAACCTATTAAATCGAAATTTACTGTATTCTATTTTACAATGTCAATTTTCAAACTCCATGTCCAATATTGTTGGCTCAATGAAATTTAGCCAGTAGTATAATGCAATGCTTTGGATTTATGCCATAACTAGTGTGCACATAATTATGCATGTTGTTGTGCCAAGTTTATAAAGTGTCATATAACATAAGATCACAAAACATTTTAGTCACAACTATATGTTTGAATTTGGGTATTCCTGCATATTTATACTTGGGTATTCCTGCACATTTATATTCTTTGGGTTAAAGTCACTGGTAGAAGTCTCTACGTACTTCCTGGAGAAATCACCACTGTAATTCTGCTCACATGGATATTGTGATTTCAAAGTTACTTAATATACATAAAAATATAAGAGCTAATAATTTAATATTACATTACTTCAGGATATTTCATAGATATTTAAATATTCCATGTAATATGTTGTAATATGTGCTCAATGTGACAGACAGAGAGGGCACATTTTTCATACATTTTGCTTGTTTATAAATACTAACTTTCTGAGCTATGCAATGTGTTGAATGTAAGAGCTATGCTGGACCAACCATGTTATTCATTAGAGTTTTTCATTTTCAAATTGCATGCCTAATATTGTCAATTCCCTGAAATTTAGCAAAGCAAACTGTAATTACATATTATTTCAGCCACAACAATTCCTTATTATTTCTTCCACACCTAGCTTGATAATGACTTTCATATGAAGTTGAAATATTGCTTTGAATCTTCTCTGTTGCTGTTATAACTGGAATCTTGAGTTTACAAGATGATGTTTTTTTTTGAGTGTATGCTCTCATTTACAATCATGCACAGTGTGCCAAATTTCTAAATTTACCATAAAACATTATGATCACAAAAGGGTGGGTACACAACAAAGCATTTCATTTACACAGATATGATGTTACTGTATTGTCTTTACATGATTATTATTATCTCAAAATTACCCACTATACATAAAGATATTAGAGCAACAGTTCTATATTGTAATTCTTTAACATATTTCATTGTATATTACACCACCATATTTTATTTTTGCATATGTGCATATGTGCATATGTGCATCCTGATCCTTATGTATAGAA
This sequence comes from Xenia sp. Carnegie-2017, assembly GCF_021976095.1. NCBI lineage: Eukaryota > Metazoa > Cnidaria > Anthozoa > Malacalcyonacea > Xeniidae > Xenia > Xenia sp. Carnegie-2017. The sequence continues at coordinate 8,715,764 of NW_025813488.1, read as the reverse complement.
GTCCTCACCATTGCTATTTGATTAAAGCTAGGAAGGCACATAGTATTAGCTATTAGGTACGTACTTATACTCCCCTTGAAAGCTGGTCTCATGAATTTGGTTGGGAAAGTATAGCACTGGCATTACCATGCTTAGATTCAATTATCTAAAAAAATATTTATGGATTGTTAAAGGCAACCCAAAAAATTACACTTTAAGGCTTGATGAATGTTCCCCTAAAAGGCTTTTCTTTATCAACATAGAGTCAATAGTGATTTTATTCAATAGACTTTCTAATTTTTATTGCTTGTGTAGAACTAGAGGTGATGGTAACTGCGTGAAAATTTCTTTGCTATATCTACGTATCTTTTTCTGCTCTTGGAGGAGTGATATTATCAATGAAAGAAGAGAATAACATTTATCATTACTTGTTGCCTGCTTTTGGTACGATGATTACATCGTGAACATTTCTTTGCTATATCTACGTATCTTTTTCTGCTCTTGGAGGAGTGGTATTATCAACGAAAGAAGAAGAATAACATTTATTACTACTTGTTGCCTGCCTTAAGTACGATGATTACATCGTAAACATTTCTTTGCTATGTCTACGTATCGTTTTCTGCTGTTGGACCAGTGGTATTATCAACGAAAGAAGAAGAATAAGATTTATCATTACTTGTTGCCTGCCTTTGGTACGATGATTACATCGTGAACATTTCTTTGCTATGTCTACGCATCTTTTCTGTTGTTGGACGAGTGGTATCAAGTGTGATTAATGGTCAAAAACTTGTGCTTCGTTTGTGAGATATAAAAGGTTTCTTTGCGTTTCACGACAAAAAATATGCCAAGCTTCTACCTTTTCAAAATCACTCGTGGATTGGAATGATACCTTCCTGATTGTAAGTTTTGGCGAAGGTATGAAACTTGATAAATCAAATAGTAGTAATGAAAATGTTTAAAGGTTAATGGAATTTTAGATTTTATATCATTGAAATTTGCGAAAAGTTTACAAACTAAGTAAAGCCAAGTTTTTTTTAAATTCTGTTGTCAAAACGCAGGAAATCGCATTTCCGACGGTCTAAAACATAAAATTTTCCGGGGGCATCCTCCCAGACCCCCCTACAGAGCTAGCGCCTTTGGCGCTCGCAGTGGTGCATCAGTCACGAAAATTGCTGGATCCGCCCCTGAATATAACACACTTCGAACTTGTTAGATTTGTCTAACAAATTGCGATTTATTACGGGTCATTGATAAAGAATATTAAATTTAGAAGTTGCAGGTCGTGATGGATCTATGAAAAAGGAAAGTAAATTTACTATTACATGAATTTTTCAACCACGTCATGCGACGTGTTTGACGTAGTCTCAAAAAAGGTTCTAAATTAAAACCTGGATGATCGAAAATAGTGCTGTAAACTAATTTCTTACAGAATGAAGAAATATATATACTTTCTTTGTTTAAAACGACATCGTAGTCGCGACTACGATTTTTTTACAAAACATCGTACTCAGATTGATGACGGCTACGTGTTGTTGTTGTCCCAACAATGTTTTCGCGCCAGAATGACGTAAATCGTACTCGTTGTCGTACTCGTAGTCGTACTCGTAGTCGTACTCGTAGTCGTACTCGTAGTCTTTGCTAAAGCTTCCTAATGGCGGCGATCATGCAGGCTTCGAAGATGGCGGCCAAGTTAGCCTTCCAGTTATTGTAGAGTTCATTGGGAACCCCTTAACCTGATTGGCTGGAAAAAAAGTGAAATCCAAACAAGGTTTCTTGAAAACATTGCGGCAGTTGTCATGTATTTGTTGTAAGTAAACCAAAGCAAGCAAAGATTTGCACAATTGCAATCGTGTCAAATTCAAGAGTTACAAAAATAATGCAAAGAATAAAAGCACAACAGCAAGTAGTGTTTTCGAGATGAATGTAAACATCGGACCGCGCATTGAGACTCCTGAAACGATAGTTACGAAGCGACACATAGTGTCATCATAGAGCTAGACGGCGTTAAGATTTCAAAGTATTTTTTTAGCAAGTAATATGATAGTTTCTAGCTCGTGGCTATTCCTATATTAATCCTTGAAACAGGTTGAGTGCCTTACGCTTGACTTGATACGCAGGTAAATCCCGCATCGACATCTGCCGACAAAATACTTTAGTCTTCAACAAAATACTGTAAAATACTAAAGTACTCAAATATATTCCGTTGATTGTAGTCTATTCGACCAGTGACAAGATGAAATGATAACTGTATCAAGAATTATCGTTTTGAAATGTAGACTGACAAAACGCGTTCATTTAAGGTAATTTAAAGTAGCTAGATATAACACATTTCATGTTGCAACTCATTTATTGGAGATTATTTTTCGAAGTTTGCGATGAATGACAGTCTGTATGTCCTTTTTCATTGGTTTATATTATCTGCTGTCGAAACTCGTCAAACAACGATGCGTTTGGTGACTGTGTTGCCTAAAATATACACAGTAAAGCTCAAAGTTTTGGGGGAAATGCAAAGTTCATCGTTGCCGTGATTTATCAAAGAAAATTTTTTCTTGTTAAATAACTAGAGCGCAAGAATGCGAAGAATTTCGTATCTTCTTGGTCTATTTTCCGTTATCCTTTTGGAATATCCTCTGCAACTAGTTAAAGGTACGATGAGACTAAACGCACCATTCAGCCATAAAAGCAAATTTGTATGATATGTGTGGCATTGTGCCTACCAAAATTCCTCTGAATTAAACCACTTTACAGATGTAGCTACTATTTTTTCACAAAAAAAGTCATCCATGGCTTTTGAAATCGAAGGAAACAATATAACGAAAACGAGAAGTTTAATGCAAATGAAACGGAAAACTGAAATTTGCTTTTGGTAATTCGAAATAATCGCCGACTAATTTCTGAGGAGATTTTTCTGTTAGCTACATAATACATTGCTTTTGATCTTTAGCGCGACATTTTCGATACATCACAAATTTTAAAGCGCCTATAAATGTGAGCAAAGACAGTGTGTATAGGACTTAATTAATCTGTACTGTAGAGCTTCAAATATTTGTGAAGAAACTCCATGGGCGTAATCAATCGAAAACGACTCATGTACTTTTTAGGAAACGGTTATCTCATTGATCGTGATTTAATCGCGAAGAGCGACGGTTTTAAATTCAACGTTCATCGTGGAACTGGAAAAGTTAAGGGGAAAGGTTTGGAAAAATTGTTCAAAGTATTTTCATTCCTCATTTTGTCGATAATTATATAATACAGAGTTTAAGTTTGACTTATTCCGATACCAATACCAAATGACGTGAGGCGCATGCGTAGTGCTTTGGCAGTCACCACTACCGAAGTCAGCATGTTTTTGGAAGTGGATATGAACGTTTTGTCAGGTAAAATGTAGTCTTAGAAACCTTTTTTGGATGGTTTTTCCAGCTAGAGATGTAAAAGATTCGTTTATTTGCTCAGATAAAACATGTCTGACTCCAAAGGTTTACAGAACATAGATTTTTTACTTCATCATTTTATTATTGATAGCTTTAGTGTTTTTCTCTACAACTTAACACTTAAAATTTCCCACTACAGAAACGAAAACGGAGGTGACGTTTACGTATTTGTATTGGTATCAGAAGTCGCACTTAAACTTTCAAACCCCGTCTGACATCGTTTCCCCTTTTACAGGATTTCACAGCCTCGGATGTTGGAAGGACACTTGGGCAAGAGCACTTCGAGTGCTAGAGAGACGCCATCGACTTTTGATGGATGTAAATTACAAGTTACGCGAAGATCCGCTTAGAAAATGTGCCATCGCTGCATTGGACAACAAGATGGAGCTCTTTGCAATCGAAAATGGCGGACAGTGTCTTGGTGACAGTGAAATTTCGTTATCTTATCGAAAATATGGAAAAACGACAACTTGCAAAGGTAAATATTCCAATAAAACTTGTAAGAGGATTCATTGAGGATTGTTATCGAAGATTTCCCATTAGATCACAAGAAATGTATAATTTCTGTACATTATCCTAGAGATCTTAAAAGGTTTATAACATCAAATTTTATCATAGTCATTTTTGATTGCGTTGCGAAGGCAATTTAAATTTACTTAATAACTTCTGTAATAGAATTGTATCATTTTATTTGTTTTTGGAGATTTGTATTTTTTTATTTCATATTCAATTCACATCGTTATGACATCAAATTGCATAGTTAGCATTAGGAAAAACTAGTTTATGTGGACAGTTAGCATATTAAAATATCTAATTTTGCATTGTCACAAACACTCTTCTAGCTTCATTAACTAACAACGTAAAAAGATTTTGGTCTTTAAAACATTATTGTGTTCTGTGATGTCAACACGATGTCATTTGCGTAAAGTAAAAGTTAAATATTTCAAAAAAAATGTAAAGGTCAATTATACTGAAGAGGTTGTAAAGTTTTTTTATATGTTCTTTGCATTACAATAGCAAAAAATTGCAATAAAGTCGCACCAACCGGTGGCATTGCCCGGATGTCTTGTAATTGTGAGCATGATGGGATTGCGAAAGTTCCATCGGAAAGAATAAGGTTCAATGAACATGCTTACGTTGCTCAATGGAAACGCCAAGTTTCCTGCTTTCCATTTCCCATAGTTTTTACTTTTCTAAATGTTCATTTCGGAGATTTTTTCAATCAGGTTTTTTACAACTACTTAAGGTTCGCAGTCGACATTTAAGTAATGAAAATACTATTTCAATGTAAGAGATATGTTGTTTGCAAGAAGGATTGGTTTTGGGGGTCCTGAGAAAAAATACTCTGCTGTTATCCATGATATTAGCTAGTGAACTACTAGGTGGCAAAAAGCTGCTAACGTGAAATGATACGTCATTACTATCACGTGACATGGTACGCCATCATCACAAGACACAACACGTCATTACTATCACTTGGCATGACACTTCATTACTATCACATGACATGTCACGTCATTGCTATCACGTGACTTTCATTGTTCGTTTCAGAAGACGGTTACGGAGGACCCTGGGGCATGCAAGTTTACGGGTATGAATACAGAGTAAAAAGATCATTTTATGAAATACAGCTACTATATTCAGAAAAGATCGATTTTAAGTTTGCTTTGTGTTATACAGCTTTACAAATTTTCGCAATGGTGGATACAGTAAATGGTCCGAATGGACGTCTTGTAGTAAAACGTGTGGGAAAGGGATACAGAAACGATATCGGACGTGTATGAATCCATCCCCTGCGCGTGGTGCGCGAAACTGCGATGGACTGGGACCGAACATCGAAATAAAACTATGCGAATCATATTGTTTAGGTAAAATTGTGTTAGGTTGTGTATGATAGCATCGTTACAAAGTGAGACTTATTGGGGCGTTTTGCATCATCAACTTGAACCTTTACTTCATAAAGAAACATTTTTTCGAATAAGTAAAACTTTCCAACTACAAAGAGTTGACATTTTCTAAATGAAAGCAGGAGTTGATGCGGAAAGCTTGATGAGCCACTCTCTAAAAGAGAATGAAAAAGGCTAATGTCAAGCATTTCAGGTTTTTAACAATCAATCTTCGTTCGTAGACACAGCCATGACTCTATGCACCAAGTAAAACATAAGACAATTGAAGAATTGCAAACATCTTTCAGATCATCAGTGTAGTTTCACAAACGTCTCCGAGATTTCCATAAGTAATTGCCAACACGAAAAACATATTTTGTTTTTTTATAAATTAAGAACTATACAAAAACTGACAAATTTAAGACAAACGTTTTAATTTTTCCTCTAACATGTATTCATGATTGATTTGCAAATTCTCTTAGATTGATTTAATTGATTGAACACAGATTAGTTCGCACAGGTTCATACAAACTCAACCTTAGACCAATCAGCGCACGCGACGTATTGTTGTTACTTTATCAAACTGCATGGTCGACAGATGCCAGTGTTTTCGATTTTACCCAAATAATGTGCTGCCATTTCTATGCAGGTGAACTGCGCGATGCTACACAGGATGGGAAATTTTCTAAAACAACCGAAAGAGCAGAGTTTTTGATTGACGCGGAGAACAAAAATGAAAGTTATGGGAGCATTAAGAAACATGATAATGGAGTTCGGGGTGATGAAAACAACTACGATGTAGACAAACTATCAAAAAATTTCCCAAAAGGTTTTTCGCTTGAATCTTTTAGAGACTTTCCCACTGTAAATGAAGAAAGGGCGGATGACAATGAGATGATCGAACCCTTATATTTTAAGTCGATTTCCAGAAAAAACGATGACCACGCTTCAAAAAGTGAAATGGAAGCCGTGAGTACTTTGTGTAGTATTTGTTCATGAAGACACGAAATATAGACGTGAGTTTGTCATGGCAACCCACTAAGGCAAAACGTAAAAGAGAATTTCTAGTTTTCTATTGTTCTTATAATGTACGGAATACTTTCACCACTGTAGAAAAAAGATTCACATCGCTCGAACCTGCAGACATCGTTAAATGGTGGCGAGCTCATGCCCATTCCCCCATCACAGAAAGACAAGAATTCGCGTTTTCGGGACCGTGTTCGGATTGCAACCGATATTAATCGCACACTCAAGAAAATTGATGACGGATTCCGATTAAAACATATTGATGTTAAGGAGGAGAAACGAGGTGGAAAAAATGACGAGGAAAGAGCAGATAAGAGACTCTTGGAAGGATGTGTGTGTCCTGTGGTGTGTGAGTGACTTACGAAATACTTGATTTAAGAATATTATACCACATAGTTGCGAAAAAGCGCGCATTTCGTGTCTATCATTTTATTACTCTATCTTTGCATAAAATGCTTATGTATTAGTCTGCCATTAACTAGCTTCCTCTTCAAATTATTGAAACTATTAAAAAGAAGAAAAATAACAAGTTGAGAGATCGTGAAATGCAAGCCCCACCACTTCTAGCCGAGGCTAGGATAAAACTCGTATTCGCTTGCAGTTGTTTACGGCTAAGGTAAACTTTACATGAAACAATACGACTGCAAATTTACTCGTGCCATTCCCTCGTACACGGTCTAAATTCGCACTCGAAGTGGCAGTCGCACTTCATGTGAAAGCTCTCCACTGGCCGGAACGCTGAGACTTAAAATCACACAAGGAATCAAAATTTTCATTTCGACTTAAAGTGCCCCCATCAGCAAAAACTTTTATTTGCGATAACAAAACTAGGTGTAATGTCTAACGTATCCGTGAAATTTTTTTTCAATTTGGTCAAATCCTCATCTTGTAATAGCGGTTTTATGTTGCCTTTCAATTGACCTTGTCCGTCGTGGCATGGAGCCTGGGTCTAGCCGAGTTCTGACGTCATCCAAGATTGTTGATACATATATCTTGTATTGAGAAGTCCCTTGCATTACGTCACAAGAGTAAGTCGTTCCAGACTTTTTGGACGACGGACAAGGTTCATTAAAAGGAGCATTTTGCCAATTTTGAACGGCGATAAAAATGCTACGATTCGACCAACTTAAAAACTTTTTCCAGTGACAGATTAGAAATCACACCCAACTCTGACATCACAAATAAAAATTTTTGCTCAAAAGGGCACTTTAAACGATGAAATAAAAGGTGACAACGTCGGCTTAAAACGTCAACAAGAGATATTCACTTTCCTATGTAAAAGAGCTTTCTGTATCATCTCAATGAAATCATTTGACGAAGCGATGATTCTGCAAGCGAAAATGTTTTAACGACACGATAAGCATTTTGAAGAGACGTATTTTCCTTTCATTTCAGCGTGCAATCATCTCGCCGACACAGGAATGTTCATTGACAACACGAACGTGACTGACATCAATGATCTCAATGAAATGAAAGCTTTCGCCAAAGGACTGGCTATTGGTTTTAGGACGAGGTACAAAGATGTACTTATGGGGATCATAGCCAACGGTATGAAGCGTTCCGATGTTGATGCATCTACGACAACGACGATGAACGCAAGGGATTGGATCCAAAGCTTCGAAAAAAGTCGTGAAAATTGGAAACCGACCTCGAATATTCCAGAAACGCCTCAGTATCGATCTTCGAGGCAACATTTCTCTAGTGACCCGGCAACCGGGGTTGACAGTAAGGCATATAAGCGGGCAGAAGCGTACATGTTGGTCAAACAGAAGCTACCGGTTCCGCCAATACTCAATGACGTTCTTTTTGTGCTGGTCAGCGGTTCCTATAGCGATGTTGAAGTGCATGCGCCGATTAAAGAAATGAAGGCGGCGGGAACAAAAATCGTCGTAATTGGCGTGGGGCTTGGCGCCAAGATTGGAAAGCTCGCATCGCAAGCTGACGATATTTTCATGGTACCCCCCGGAACTGGAAATGCAATAGTCAATGCCATTGTTTATGCAGTTTGTAAAAAATGTAAGTACTCGTAAGTGTAGCGTTGTGTTTGTTTCTTGGGTTAGGGGTGACTTTCAAATACATTGTTTCTCAGTTGCTCTTTTTTATTATGTATTTTAATACCAGGTAAGTGTAGAACTTTCCTCGTCTGTTACATCAACTTTGTACGCAAGGCAGGTAAGCATACTGAAATGTTTTTTTACGACTCGTTGGATGTATGTGAACGGTTTTTAGAAAAACAAGATTAGATGGACTAACCATCGAACGTTTCATGATTTCATAACCGCATTTGAAGATGTTCATCAATAATTGATTGACAAACAGTTTACTATTATTTCAGCCATGGGGTTTCTTCACGGTTTCGACTAACTTGCAGCCAATCAGATGTATTTCTAAATCACTGTATATGGCTATTGCGTTTCTTCCTTTTTATATGAATTTATTATTTACCCTGATTATAGTATAGTGAGAGAACTGTCTTGAATTTTGATTATGCAAAGGATGTAGTTTTAAAGGGCCTGTGACTCGAAAACTGTGCTATTCAGATTATATTTTCATTGAACATAACTTTGAAAATGACAGTGTATCCTCTAAAACAGTTTATTCATGTCACTTTTTAGTCTGAAGATATTGTAGTTTGTGTATCGTACGCTTTGCACAACTTGTAACGTCATATTGCATAATGAGAATTTGAAATAGCAGGTATATTTGCTGATATGTTACTTCAGGCGCGCAGAGTTCCCTTCTCTGAAGATGACTACCGCTAAGGTTGTCGAAACATCAGTCAACATCATCAACAGCAAAAGTCCTTCTCAGGTCTCTAGTAACCTGGACGATCAACATCCACAAACATGTAGAGTTCCCTTCTCTGAAGATGACTACCGCTAAGGTTGTCGAAACGTCAGTCAACATCAACAGCAACAGTCCTTCTCAGGTGTCTAGTAACCTGGACGATCAACATCCACAAACATGTAGAGTTCCCTTCATTGTGAAGTGTTTATGGCATAAACAATTGTCTCATCATTTCATCCAAAAGTTGCCTTGAAATTAAAGGATGTTTGACATTTTGCATTGCCTCGTTATGCAAAATGACGTCGAAAGTTGTGGAAATCGAACATTACATAAACTTCAATATCTTGAAAATGAAAAGAGATATGCATAAACTGTTCTAGAAAATGCATTGTCATTTTAAAAGTCCTGTTCGATGTAAATGTAATTCAAATAGTAAAAATTTCGAGTCATATGCACTTTAAGTTACTTGTGACTTCTGACCCATATATGTGAATGCATGAAAAGTTGTGCAAAATGTCGGGGGGAGATAAGCCCCTAAATCAAATTTCAGGAGGAGAGATTGAGCCTCTCGGCCCCCATATACTGTACGCCGATGTAAGTAGTCGTTAACTGAAAGGCTCGACATCAAAAATGGTGTTGCACATCTTATGCAAAAATGAGCAAATCTTTTGAAGGGAGCAATACCTTTTCTACAGACCTACTGACTCTATCATTCCCATCTAAATTAACTTTTTTTTGCAACTCGTACTTCCAGATCTTATGGGGAAACCTGGTCCGAACATCATGCCATGTCCATGTTTGGCAAAAGCGATAAAGAAAACTACAGCTTCTGAAAAACCTGGTAAGACATCAAGTTTGCTAATTTTCGTTTTGATAGTGGAAGTTTCGATCTCGATTGACTGCGCCATTGTGATGAAGATGTATGTTGGTATGGTGTAAATTTTGTCTCGTGCGACCCTCAAAAAAAAAACGAGAAAAAACTGTTTTAGAATTAGAGCACTGAAGCCGGAAGTTCTTCCGAAATCAAACGTTGACACTTGGTGAGTTGTCTGCCGAAATGCATGGTGGGTCAAATCTTTAAAAAAGTTCTTTTCAGAACTTTCGGTTTAGTGCTTTAATTCTTAAACCGTTCTTTTTAGAACTCTTGGGTTTCTCTTGGATTTCCTTTGTGCTTTTTTCGGTTTTCTCTTGGGTTGCTTTGTTTTTCTTTGCTTTCAAGCAATTCACAACGGCAGTTGCGCTTTGCAATAATAGACATAACATGCTGGACCAAATTTACGCGGATGTATGACCGACCGGCTTTATTCATATATGCACTGATTTCTATTGAAATTCTGTTGAAGTCAATTATGATTCAACACTTCTCCCCTCCCTTTCCTCCCCTCCCCCTCCCCATGTATCAATCTTTTGCGGCTTTTGTTTGATACGCCAATGTTTTAATGGAGAATATACAGCCAGCTGTTTGTAAATTTATAGGAGACATAAATTTCTCTATCTAAATTCGACCGATTAGGTTTCGTTTATAGGACCCGTAAAACGAAAGTTTTTCTATTTAAATTATATCTTCATTGAAGAAAACTCATTTCAGTCATATCTCTTTTTATTCTTCAGATATTGAAGTTTTGCGACGTCCGATTTATGGAGAAAGCAACGTCACATTTCATAGTAAGAATTTGAATTATTAAGAATATTTACTGAAATGTCACATCGACATAACAGAGTTCCTGTCGTTATATAAAGTTGCAGGCAACTCAAGGTATTCATACATATGCAGCGACTCATAATGCAATGTGACGTCACTTCCTGTAGAAATCAGACATCACAAAACTTCAATATCTTGAGAACGAAAAGAGATATGACTAAAGAGTTTTCGAAAGCCATTTTACGAGTTCTTTTCGATGAAACTATGATTTAATTTGCAAAATTTCCGTTTTAGCCATGCAGCTTTAGTGGAACTGATTTTTTACTGAGGAAGATTCTGGAACGAGTGGAATCTTTCAATGAGTGTTTTTATGCGTTTTTCCTGTCTATTGCGTTATGTTTTGGTATAAATCATGCGGTCGTTGACTTTAAAAGTTTACTGATTTATTTTAAGTGGAAACGAACAAGGAGGTGACAATGACAAAGTACCAAACAGGGATGTTTCAAACTAGCAATGTAGCCAATGGCGATACTTTATATAACATGGCGAAACCTTCAGGGACCGAAATTATTTCACCGGCACAATACTCCGCGTCATCCGATCAAAACACGCCCTTCACAGGCATATCGTCGCCATCCATGCCGCCCGCAAAACCCTCCGGGTCTGATGCGGTCCAGCCCAATAATCAGGTCTCGCATATGGCACATGAAACAACATCCGGGAGACCGGCGAACACAATCATGCGCGTAAATGACAATCTACAGCCAATATCCAAAGTTTTGTCGACACTTGGTGAAAACATCAACAAGGCTCATGAAAATGGTAAACTGAAGAAAGGCGGCAAAGATATGGGCGGTCATATACAAAGGTTGTTAAAAACCATTGGATTGTTAAAATCCCAGGTGAACGAGTTGCGGTTGAATCACGAGCAGACCGACGGAGTTCCTACCACCCAATCAGATGCACGGTATGAAAATCAAAGAGGATCAGTCGGAAATACAGTTGACCGCAAAACAGAAAATAAAACGTCCACTCATCGAGTATCACCTGGCAGAAAATTACCGAAAACTGCGGGGATTCAATTGCCTTCGAAAAACAGTACTTATTTAAAAATACCATCGTTGACGTTGAGAATTGTCGATGAAAAAAACGTACAGCCCGGTAAGGAGGCCGTATTTCATATCAAAGGAAAAGGTCAAGTCGTGCACTTTGCCAAGCCATTAGAACGCTATCAGGCCGACGCGATTGGTCCAACACCTATCAATGGCGTTAACGCGCCGAGTTCAGCTTACGAGCCACCAAAGAGCGCTCATTACGCAGGCGCGCAAAAGTTTAAAAAGATTTCAGAAAAGATACAACAGAGCATTCTCGATTCGACACAACACACGCAGGGTTTGGGCGAACCGTTAAAGATCGATGTTCATTCTCAACCATCGATTGTAATGCCCATGTTGCCTTTCGATGTCAATGAAACAAGCGCAGCCAAAAACAACACACAAATCACGAACTCAGTCAACATGGCGTCAAGTGATGGGAGGAATCATAAAAATAAGTGGACAGTGTCCATGAACGTACCACCGTTTTTCGTTGCCTTGGCGACAAAAAACACGACAAAACATGAAAGAAATACTTTCGTTGGACTGGCACGGAATCAGGAAAGGCAAAAGTGGAATGAACCATTTTCAAAGTCCAGTGCCCTGAGATGGGATGATTTCAGGCAACGTCAAGATCAAGGTCAAGATCAAGGTCAAGGTCAAGGTCAAGCTGCAAACTTTGAACGTCGCTTAACTGCAAAAAATACGGCAAATCGGTTCACACCTGTTAAGTCAAATTTACCAGGTGAGATGATGAAGAGTGTTTTGATAAAGATTTTCGGCATAAGTAAACTGATTTTGAATTGACATCTTGTATGTTATGTAGAAAAAGGAGAGAGAGTTTATTTGGGTTTAGATTCCTTTGGTTAACATTGAATTGATAAGAGAATATTTTCTTTAACTTTTTTTAGAATTACATTTCAGAACCTATGATTAAAAGCCCAATCTCCTGGATATTTAAAAATCGTGTCAAGCTGAGGCAGGGACGCTATCTTGAAAGGTGGCAAAAATCAAAACTTTCAATCGAAAACATGTTGAAAAAAGTGTACCAAGACTATCATATCTGCAACTTATATCAACGCGGAAGCAGATTTCATTCGTAAATATTGTCAGTTCTGCCACATTTCAAGATAGATTACGGCTTGCCTCACTTGTAACTCTAAAATTTTCGCGGAGTGAGGTATCTAGAAGATTGGGTTCTAGGTCATTGTTCAGAACTGACGTATAGTCCGTTGTTTAGACTGCAATATAAATCTGGGTTTCGTCGTTGACGGATCTGCGAGCGTTGAAGGAACCGGAAGAGGACATTTTCTGAAAATGATCAACTTTGTCAAAGGCGTGATACACCACTTTGTCGTCCTCTCCCAACAGGTTCACATAGGGACACTAGTGTACAGCACGAATACAAACGTCATCCTGTCGTTTGGAACAGCAGGAACAGAAAGGGTTGTTGATGAATTGCTAGATAGCATTAATTATCCAGGTGAGTCTGTGCTTACTTCCTGTGGTAGATGCGTTAAAGAGTGCTTTTATGCTGGGCTATCATGAAACCGTCATGAAATATATGTGAGCTGAACTGTGGCGTAGCTAACTCGATGATTCCATCGACCCCCCCGCCATGTTGCAACGACAACGAAAAGATCCAAAACTCAATCGACCTAAAAACCTGGAAAATAAAGGGTTGAGTTCCTTTATAATCCATTGTTTACTTTGGGTTAGGACACGCATATGTGAATTTGTGCCGCCCAAATTAACGAGTTCGCCACGGCACTGGAGCTGAACTTCCATCTTTGGCCTGTTTCAAACGTCGCATTTTAAATGAGCCGAATGCATTTAAAACAAAAGATAATAAGGAATTTTTGTCTCATTTTCTTCTGTCTTTATTGCATTCGGCGCATATAAGATGCGACGTTTGAAACGGGTCTTAGGACTGTCGTTGTGTTTTTAAATCGCATTTACATTTCCATATGATAAAAAGTTCGTCTCAGTCTTTTGCTCATTCATGTTACAATTTTGATGAGGGCTTTAGATGACGGCCGTTTAACGGACATTGACAGGTCGAAAAATACCTCTTGACCGGCCAACTTTTTACCTTACCAGTCATTTTCACCGTCTACATTTGAACATCTTCCCCAAAACAACTGCATGGTATGACGATGCATGGTAAGGCAGGCAACGCTTAGAACGTCAATTTAACGTCGAACAGGAGAATTCTTAGTCTTGAGAAATTTTCCGCGTTATTTTCTGCCAGTTATGTGCGTTAGTGAAAGATAGCGAAAAATTGACTTTGAGTGAGTCAAAATGACGTTGACCGCGGTCATCATGACCGAACACATTTCGGCAGCTATTTTGAGCTCTGATTTTGACACATGTCAGAATGGCACGCTCCAGTTGTTAACGTTCTCGGCCAGGGGCGGATCTAGAGTATGTCAAATCCGTCGCGCGACTGATGTTTGAAATTCAAAAATTACCTATTCATATTAATTAAAAATTCATTAATTATTCTTATTTTCTTATCGCATTTACTTCGTGATAAAAATCCCGCATTATTTATTATTGAAAACTAATGACTAATCCAATGAATATCTCGTTGGTAACCAGATCAGTTGAATTTTAATTGACCTGGAATAACCGACTGATAAGCGGGGTGGCTTGACTGGTTCGACGGATAAAGGAGTCTATGAACGTCAAAAACGCTTATTTTATTGGTCAATAGCCAGATCAGTGGACAGTCTGGAATAGTCTCGACTGATAATAAGGGTGGCCGGACGTATAAGGGAGTCCAATTGCTATCTTACAATTGGTTCATTTGAATTTTTGCTTTATTAGGGATTTTTGCTTTTTGAATTTTTGCTTTATTTTTGCTTTATTGTGATTGGTTTGACGGATTTCGACTGATAGCCAACTGAACTAACATAGTCAAGCTCACTGTCTGAATTGAATGTTTGATCGTTTTACAGTAATTTTTATAAGCATGATAGAAACTAAACTACAATCAGATGGAATTTATGGAAATCTTTTACAAATTCATATATTGACATGAATGCTGCTGTCCAAACTGTGAATTTTTTCAAGAGGGTGAAAAATTTATGGATAAATTTTAAATGCTTGGCAAAGACGATCTCGCGAGCGACATTTCAGTCATTGATGTTCAAAAGAAAGCCAACATTGTTTTGAGTTTTATCAGCAGAAATTTACATCCAAAATCGTAAGTAAAGGACAAGTTAAGTGTATGCATGAATGTAATATATCAAAGTCAATTATGCGAGTGTGTGATGCGATTTATGTCAATATGGCGTATGGTAAGCAGATCGATGCTTCTAAAATTGTTGTTGACGAAGGACTTTTAGCTATGATTTCTTTAGTGCTTGGGGAATCGTGACCGTTATACGGCAGCGAAATCCTACATTCCTGCAAATATATTTCAATGGACAAAAAATCTGTAGCCATAAGGCGCCATACTATTATTTACTTATCATAAACAAATGTTTGGGGTTTTTCAGTTTATGATCATTGATCATTCAATCATTGGACAGTTATACTACATATTGTTTAAGATTTGAGAAAACTAACATTGATTACATGAGAAGCTGTTTACTATAATCTGTGATTTTGAGTCTTCTGATCCATGAAGCTTTTTATTTTGATAATTTGACTGGAATGGTATTAAACCTGAGTATTTCACCTGAGTATTTCACATACATGGAATGTTGTCCCATGTCACATATTGTCCCCTTTTCTAACTGAACACCTCATGTAGAGATGTAAAGGTGTGTTAATCTACGGCTCATACCAGATTGTTTGCCATAAATTCCAAAGGGCTATTGATGTATGAAAAGCATTTTCTATAAAGTAAAAATGTCTTTCTATGTATGCAGATAAACCTTGAAATTTGGCAAAACAGCAAAGTATTTTCATGATCACTAGGTAATTTTTCTGATGATCATTATAATTTCTAAACTAAATTATTTCTGATTTACATTTGAACAAGCTTTGATCATATGAAAAGATATTTATCATAACCAGTAAGCATGACACATGAACCAATTTTAACATTCATGTAATTATATAATTAAAGACATGTTGGTTACATTCTGTTTGTATTTGCAAATACAATGCTACTAGTGATTGCTATATAGCACACCTTGCATATACTTACAGGAGATAATATTCTAGTGAAATGCCTAATAAACATTTATGACATTAAGCTGTCCTTAACTGCAAATTTTCACTCTGATAATTTTTGCTTAACCTTTGGCAGAAAAAAATTTTGAGTTTTTTCTCAAAAGGTGAATTTGCTGGCACTGATGTGGAGATGGGTAAAGGGTTACAATAAACTTGCATGGTTTGAAGTCTGAGCTTTTCTATATCTATGAACTGTCACTTGCAGTACCAAATTTCTAACTTAACTAAATTCATTACATAGAGGTTTGAATGGGGGTCTCTAGGGGGGTCTATGCCTGACAACTTGGTAGAAATTTTTAAAGACTATATCTGTTTTTGAATAGCATTATTGTAAAATAAATTTTACGTTCCTAGACATGCTAATGAGCCATATATTTGGCATGATAATGAGCCTAAATATTTGGCAAAACATTCAAGTATTGTTCACTTCATTTAGTTTTTGAAAATACGTAAGCAAAATGTGTTGTTTTTACGCAAAAACGATGCCCAGAAATACATTTTGTATTGCTCTAAAACGCTGAAAATGGCATTTTCAAGGCTCTGAAATTCAAAATTTCTCAGGGGAGAATGCCTCAGACCCCCCCAGGTGCGGAGCGCCTTCGACGTTTTATGACTGATGTTTGAAAAATCCTAGATGCGCCCCTGTTCTCGGCATTAAGAAATTACGAACTCTTTGTGTAGTGCCAGGATCGTGACTAAAACACCACACGAGTACATACGAGTACATACGAGTACATACGAGTAACATACAAGTACATACGAGTAACATACGAGTACATACGAGTGACATACGACTATTTTCTGGTCAACAAATGAGAAACAACACAATTTCTTCAATACATTGATATTTTCGTTTATTTTTCCTTGTATTTGTGTGGACTTTGGGGCAACCATTTGATGGATTTAAAAGCTGAAAAGGTGTTTTACTTTCATACGACATTCATTTGTATGTTTTAGTTGAATTTGTTATAGATATTTTGTCGATGCGATTTGCCAGTATTTGAGCGCTTTTTGACACACTTTCACCTAGGAAATACATATTTATGAAAGCGATTAAATAAACAACGTATAAATAATGCTTTCAAAACGTGCTATATGAAATAAATGTACATTATATATATTTGAATTAAATGAGAGTTGCACTGTTTTACGTATATATATCATATTATGCGTACAATTTCAGCTTACTTTTAATGTTTTTAAAGTTCTAGCTGATATAATTCAGTCTTTTAACTGCAAAATCAGTATCTTAAAACCAAAATGAATGTATAATCGCTTTCATAAATATGTATTTCCTAGGTGAAAGTGTGTCAAAAAGCGCTCAAATACTGGCAAATAGCATCGACAACATATCTATAACAAATTCAACTAAAACATACAAATGAATGTAGTATGAAGTAAAATACCTTTTCAGCATTTGAATCCATCAAATTGTGGCCCCAAAGTCCACACAAATACAAGGAAAAATAAACGAAAATATCAATGTATTGAAGAAATTGTGTTGTTTCTCATTTGTTGACAAGAAAATAGTCGTATGTCACTCGTATGTACTCGTATGTTACTCGTATGTACTTGTATGTTACTCGTATGTACTCGTATGTCACTCGTATGCACTCGTATGTTACTCGTATGTACTCGTATGTACTCGTGTGGTGTTTTAGTCACGATCGTAGTGCCAGTTTTGTAAGTTTTCAACGATACAACTGACAAATTGCCTAATCGTTCTACTATGATATATAGCTAGCTGATAGCTCAATAATGGTTGAAAATTTCCGATGTAGTTGCGAAGCCAGCCCGTTTTTTACTCTTAAAATGCATGTATTTTTGTGTTCATCCACTGGAGAAACAACATATGAACGTAATTAATTTTCTTCGAACAATAATTTCGGTAAAAAATTTTCATCGTTTAGGAGTAAAACTTAGGCTGGCTTCGCAACCACTCCTCTGTTCACTTTTTCGCCACAAATAATCGTTTTGTTCCCCGTGATCTTTTCTTTTTGAAGAAAAGAAATATATATAATTTATGCAAATAGCTGAAAAGCGTACAATCGATTGAAAATCATTGCAATGAAGCAAATATTTATTGCATGAACTTATAAGCCGACAACAGCAGAGATTATTCAAAGGTATGCTCAGTCATAAGAAAGTGTTGTCATAAAGGTAGAAAATGGGCCCGTAGGAGTCATCTATGTTTGTTTATGTAACATAATAAAGCATGAAAGCACATAGAAGTATGGAGCTGAAACAAAACCCTTTAAATATGAGCAGAAACAACAAGAGAAGTGCCATGGTAAGGCAAGATCGAATTCGACAATGGGACCATTAACTTGGGTGGAAACCGATTGTAACATCAAGAAGTTCAGATGAGAGATGTCGTGGAAAGAAAAACACGTCAACGTTAATGTCGACGAAGAATAACCATGTGCTTGTAGCTACATTGAACGGACCGTAACTAAGTATTTGATAATCATGCAGTTTATATGGAAGCAGCAAAGTTTCACATCGAGGATCAGAGAAAGGCAAAACAAAAAAAAATAAACATATTGGTTAATATCTTCTGGATGTTTACAAGTTCCTTGAGGTCCTTTCTTCAATCCTTTGGAAAAATTATCATTTTGGAACTTGGCTAATACCTGATGTTCAAACGTCGATTTATACTGAGTTTTTAAAGAATGGAATGCGACACTTACTATAAAATCAGAAAAAAACACGCTCTCCGATAAGAAGGATGAAGGAGGAGGAGAGCGAATAAAAAAAGAGATAGGTTCTCACGTAAAAAGCCACTCTTAAAAAAACTAAGTCATTTGATAAAATTTCTTTACGACTCCCTGCGATCAGGGAGTTATTTTTTTTAAAATGTAATTGTCAGGAATATCAAGAGCAAACAGAACGCCCTTATATCTCCCTCCTTACCACATGACATTCAATGCCCTGTTCGACTGTTTGTTCTCACACCTGTCGCTTACACCAAGGTGTGTTGTCAGAGGGGCGAACCAAGAATCTTCTGCACAGGTCAACGATGGCCCGTCAAGCTATACGCTCAACATCGAATACATACGGGGTTTTTTGTAGTATTTCTTCACTTTTTTGAACTTTGAAGTGAAAGAAAACAATCGTCAGATCAGTATTGAACCCGAGATGGTGCAATTGCCATACTGACAATCACAAGTGTTCCATTCAGTAAAGAAAACAACGCGGATTTGAACCTGGGAAGGTCCGAGCAAGGCATTGACAACTACACCACTCAGCCAGACGACAGACATACATTTCCAAAGAAAGCATGTCAAGTGACTAGCACAAAACAGCATTTATTGCATTCCATCACCTCAGGCTCAGAAACTTACAATGTTCAGTATGTTTGACTTATTATTTGTCACCACAGATGAGAAGGTAAAGTGCTCTTTTTCGCTTCGAATTTAAGAAATGGTGAAATATGCCGAAACCGATTTGTGTTCCTTTGTTGTGCGGTTGTAGATCGTTTTCACTCATTCCTTTGGCATCAACATAACAATGGATGAAGTCGCCATATTGCTGTACCAAACAAAAGAACTTCGTTTAAATTATTTTCATTAGGTACATCAACATGGTGGCTATGACTTTAGGTGAAAACGATCTATAGAGGTGTGTGCATATTTTGATATTAGAAATCCAGTGGCATATGCTGTAATGAAACATGAAGATGATACATTTATAAATCCAAGTTTGTGCATTAGCCAAACTGTCAACTTCTTCCAAAAGATTCAAGAACGCGATACAAAGATCTTGCGGACATGTAAAACGTACCAACCGTATGTTTACATTTCTTCATTATGACCATATATTTGACGACTCAGCATCGTCTCTTGATATTGAGAAAAGAAGGTTAGCTCTTAGAAGAAACCATTGCGTAGAGTCGTGATGGCGTTCTGCAATATCTGGTCTGTTGCGTTTCTCTGACCCTCGATGTCATAACTTTGCTGCTTCGATATTAGCTGCTTGATTATCAAATACTTAGACACGATCCCTTCAATGTAGCTACAAGCACATGTTATTCTGGTGGACATTGTTGTAATTTTGCTTTGATATTTTATCATTTACGTGTAATCCTCATCGAAAATCCTCTCCGGTCGACCATTAATTTTCCTCGACATTAACGTTGACGTGGTTTCGCTTTCACGCCATCTTTCTTCTGTGCTTCTTGATGTTACAATCGGTTTCTACCCAAGTTATTCGTCCCTTTGTCGAACTCAATCTTGCCATTCCATTACCATGGCTCTTGTTGTTTCTGTTCACATTTAATCTGTTTTGTTTCAGCTTTTATGTGTTTTCGTGCATTATTATGTATGCATCGAAAAAGATGAATCGTTGGACAATTTCTATCTTCATGACAACAATTCTTTTTTCTGACTGAGTGTATATTTGAAAAATCGCTATTGTTGTCGACAAATGTTGATGTTTATAAGTTGATGTAATTAATATTCGTTTTGTCCCAATGATTTTCATTGATCTCTCATTTTTGTTATAAGCACAAAAGCTCTTCTGCTCCTTGAGATTTAAGATAACTTAAATACAAAAAATAACGATTAGCTTATTTCTTAAGATTTTCTTACTTTTTATACACACTGATAAAATTACAGCAACGTGATAAAGTACAATTTTAAAGAATGTCAGCCATCGTTCACTGCGACCATATTTTTTGAAGCACGAAATGAACTGGCAAGATTATTTGAGATTTCATCCTTCGTAATTGCTCCAATCGGCAATCTTCGTTGAATTACTACTGTATTAAGTACCTGCATTCGATGTATGTGATACTACAGTTTTGTAAGAGAAGAAATGATAAATTGTCATTTCACATCGTGAAATGCGGTGAGCCGTTAGACTCATTGAGTTCTATAATAACTGGAGCGGCTAACTTTACTGGGACGAGGACGCCAAAAAAATGGCGGCCAACGGACGTATTTCCGCTGAAATGATCGCTTTGCAGAAAAATAATATTCTCGACCTCCCCCTGGTCACAGAATATATACTTACAGAAGGACCACTCTTGAGTTAACTTGTCGCTAATTTTTTATGCGCATGCTCAAATTCCGCCATCTTCCTGGCCAGTCAATAGCTGGCAGCGGTATATAAAACTATATGGTAAGATGCGAAGTGGAGACTGGAAAACGTCGATTTTTTTCAATTGAGGCTGTTCAATCTGATGCGTAATTTATAAAATAGCAAAAGCAAGGTATGTTTTAACTTTTCTGAAAGTTTTAAGGAATCTCAGTCGTACTTTATGCCGACTCATCGTCATCGCATGTTCGATTTGGTCAAACGATCACACTATGAATCTTTATGACACCATACGACTGAACTTTGATGATTGAACTACAGAACATTTATTTGGTGTTTCAGGATATTTTTCTGTGTTATTTAAGAAGAAAACATCCAGGAATATCTGCCAATTTAAAGCTGCACTGATACCATTAAGACCAATATATTACTATAAATTCTATATAGTTATAGTTTTATTGAACATGTAATTAACATTTTATCAGTGGTTAGGTAGATAAATATACGATATATTAATCTTGTAAATGATCATATACCATTATAATGTATCTGAGAAATAGTGAATTGCATAAGAGCATACACACTGGCTGAACTGAAGTTTTGTACTGTTGTTTAAATTTTGGTCAATTACAAAGACAGACATGAGCTAATTAAATGATAAGATAATTTATTACATACCTTTGGTATACAAATAAATCTTAGTTGGACTAAAAAACAACTTTGACCATGACGAATGGCATCTATGCTGTGTGTTGTAGCAATAGTTGGTAGTTGAGTAATGTATTCTTGCAGTAAATCTCATAGACCAAATTTCCACTATTTATTTTATTTTAATAGAATCCTTCTGCTGTAGTTTTTTACTAGAAATAAATATAAACTGTATGGCGGAACTGTCCTGAGAATTAAAAGCAATGATCTTTAATTTTGTCAATTGTCTTGAAAACCTATGCTCATATTTTATTTTCCTTGTAGACTCAAACAATACTCAACATTGCTCAATTAATGATTGTATATGCTTTATCTGTAATAGTAGTTTGTTCCTACAGATTCAATAAAACATAAAAAATGATTAAATATGATAATTCAAAGTGGAAGTGGTATATGGAAAACACAATTTACAAGTACTTCTTGCAAACTTTACATAACATCAGCTGTGGTTTCAAACATTAATTAATGTCAAATACTGGAAAAAAATATAAAGGAAAAGGAGGAGGACGAACATTTTGTTCTGTTGTTAACTGTTCAAACAGCAAGCATTCACATCCACATCTAAGTTTTTTCAGATTTCCAAGAGATCCCAAAAGGTGAAATTTCAATCACAAATCAAATTTTGCTGTTAGAAATCAAATAAAACAACCTTTTCATACCCTAGTCATTTGTCTTTCCAGATCAAAGGAATGGGTGATTCTCAGCAGAAGAGAGGATCTTATGAACAAGGATGCAAACTACCTTTACAAAAATTGTCGATTATGTACTGATCATTTTGAAGATACGATGTTTGCAAATGATTTGAAAAATCGATTAAAGACTGATGCAAAACCCACTCTATTTAGCATTCCAAATGCACCCCCCACTGTAGGCACAAAACGGAGAACAATTAAAAGAGTGGACCAATCACATATACAAGGTAAACACCAAACCTAGTTTCAAGATGAAATTAGACAAATTTTAACAAATTATTTTACAGCCAAAAAATCTAAAATGGATAAAGATCAGGAAAAAAGGAAAGATGGTATGAGAAGTTCTATGGTATGATTTCATTGTTGAGTCCAAAAATACATGGGAAACTATTTCAGTTCTAATTCTTGACCATTAGTATTGGTGAGATGTAATTATAGCTAAAGTTATTCATTTTGCATTTTATTTTCCATCTCAAGCTTTTGGTCACCACTTTGAATTAGTTATTACCCTTAAGTTTATGTTTAGAGCCACCAGATACACATTCACCATTGCACGAAGTTGATGAAAGTGGGCCTAATACAGAAAGACAAACTTCAGATTTTTCTTGCCAAACAAGTGCTATACTATCCAATAATACACCTAGAAAAGAAAAACAACAAAAGTTAATAAAAGCCCAGGCAAGGAAAATAAGTCGTTTTACGCATGCAAACAAAAATCCATCAACACATAAAAATTTGGAAAAAGCATTGGAAAAGCTGCCTAAAAACCTTGTTCATTTTGTGCAAATGCAAATTAAGCTTTGTGAAAGAAAAAAGAAAGGGAGACGATACTCACCACAGATGAAGTCCATTGCTGTGTCCTTGTATCATGCTAGTGGAAAAGCCTATCGTATGCTCTCGAAATTATTGAATCTTGTTGTAGTAATGTCTGATTTGGGGAGCAATTTTCAAAGTTTGGCTAAGCACCTGAACATCAGTCCAGAGAGTCCTTGGTTTATGCACAATCAAAGAAAGATTTATTTGATGTTTGATCCACCACATCTGATCAAATGTGTTAGAAATAATTTGATGAAATACACTTTCAAGTTCAACCAGTTCACAGCCAAGTGGCAGGATATTGTGGATTTCTACAACAAAGATAAAAAGTTGTCAATAAGAGCAGCACTTAAACTGACTGATAAGCACATTGCACCAAACAACTTTGCAAAGATGAAGGTGAAATATGCTACCCAAGTCTTAAGCCACACAGTAGCAGCATCCATATGCACATATGTAATTGTTTGATGTCTGCCTTCATCAGCTATGGGCACTGCAGAATGCCTTTTGAAGTTTGATTCTCTGTTTGATTCTGTGAACGTTTCAACAGTACATTCACAAAAGTCTTTAAAATGTGCAGTGACCAATACCTCTCCACACCTCAACTTTTATGAGCAAGCTATTCACTTCCTATCTAATCTCAAGATTTTTCATGGCAGCCAAGATGTAACAGGCAGAGTAAAGTGCATCAATGGATGGCTAATTACCATAAATGCGATTTGTCAGATTTGGGATAACCTTCACCAAAATTATGGGCTTAAGTTCCTTCTAACAAGAAGATTAAATACTGACCCAATAGAGAACTTTTTTGGAGCAATTCGTCAGCAGGGTGGCAACAGCGACAATCCGACCTCCATCCAGTTCACCTGTGCTTTCAGGAAGCTGTTTTTTAGTTCATTCTTAAATTCATCACAAGGCAACTGTGAAGATGACTTTGATGACTTACTGGCACAATTCTGCAAAGCTGACTCAAGCATTCCTGTTTTGATTTCTCCATCTAAAAACACAAAAACGATGTTGAGACAAGGGATTACAAGGAAAAGGAGGTTGGTGACAATTTAATGAAAGAGAATCCAATTGCTTATGTAGCTGGGTACTTACTCCAGAAATATTTTGAAAAGCACAAGTGTTCCATATGTGAGTCAGTTATGGTCACAGACCAACTTGATGATAGCAGAAATCTGCTTTGCTACTTCAAGGCATATGAGTCAGACAAGAGCTTTGGCAGTCTCCTTGCACCAAAAGTAGCATTTTATGAATATATAAACAAAATTGAAGACATATTTGTCACAGAATTCTCCACTTATACAAAAAGTGTAGGTATTTTGAAAAAGAGTCTTCAGCAGCTACAAAAAGCTCCAATCCCATTTGAACAGTGCTCGCATTTTTCAATTGATTATCTCCTCAAACTCTTTCTAAGAATGAGGATTTACTATGCCATCAAGTTTGCGAATCGTAATCTATCAGCCGCCAAGTACGTAAAAGTGACTCACCTTTAGAAGGAAAATAAATGAACCCGCATACACCTCGGATGAATCAAATGAAAGTGACCGTCAAGATTCAACGCTTTTTCAATACATTATGATGCAGGTCATCTGAACTTCTAAACTGCATCAAAGTGCCAAACCACTGTAAGTAAAAAATTCCAAGAGATTTCAAACTTAATGTCATTAACGAGGCAAAATAAGAAAAATTCTATTGACTGCAGTTTACAAAGCTGAGGAGCGGTCACAGTCACAGAACGAAATGTAAGATTTCGAGCTTTACAACACGTTTAATTACGTTGTAAAAAAAGAAAGACATAGAATATACCTCAAATTTTGTCAAACTCTCGCTAGGAACAAATCTACGACCTTATTGAAGAGATACAGGCAAATATTTGTACTTCTCTTTACAATGTTTCCTTATATTGTTTGTCAGAAATTGACTGGCTAGGAAGATGGCGGCCGAGATGCGCGAAGCAGCATGCGCGGCCCCAAAAACATCAAAGGCTCCGACAAGAGTGGTCCTTCTGTGTAGTATATATTCTGTGCCCTGGTGTCTATAGTAAATTATAAAGAATTTTTCAAAAACAAACACGATATCACAGAATATGGATATCGTAGTTCCATATTCTGTGACGATTCTTTTTTGGCGTTTCTTTTATAATGCCAACACTTCCATCGCTCAATTGTTGGATGTCGTAGTTTCCACAAAAAGGAACATATCGCTTCTCACAGGTGAGGTAGTTGTTTGTTTTGTTAGTCCGTCAACGATTGAAAAGCAATTATACATGCACTTGAAAAGCCATAAAATATATATTAAAGATCGTATTTTTTAAGACTGACTTGAACGCCAAATATACTTATAAGCTTCAACAATTCCAGGCTTATGTGACCAGCAAGATACTCGTACATAAACTACTATTAAAACGACGACCGGTATACAGATAAGTCTTTATTTCAATGCAATGCGTCAAACGTACGGTTCTAAACGACAGAGTATAGATATTAACATAACCGACAAGGAGGCCTAGAGCCGTAATCATCGTTACCTCGTAATTTGGCCACTAGATATAAACATCCATGTACAAAAAATACACCACTATACATGAATTGTGCTCAATCTCAAAAGACCCCAAAAACCATGCTTTTATACGGGTCCCTTTTGTTTTTCATAATAATTAGCATAATAATTAGCATAACCTAAGCTCTATGCATCTCGATCCTACAATACTGATGTTTTCCTGTTTTTGTTTATAAAATTCTGCATACTTTTCTGTCATTTGTTAATGCATGAAATCGTAAATTTACCCATTTATTTGCAAAATAGTTTCCCTAAAGCAAAAAAGACCCTGCACACATTTTGCTCTGTGAGTAAGTATCAAAAAGAAATGATCAGCCCCAATGGTACCCATGATTTGGAGCAGAGCTTGTTATGTTCTGTTTGCTGATAACATGCAGGGAAGATCAAGGAGTAAAGATGACTGGAAGATGTTATTGACCAGGCAGAGTCTTAAAAAATGATAATGCTGTAAAGATAATTGATTTATTGTCTGCCCTATCCAGAGTTATTTAATTTGATCATGGTCAAATTCTATTGATGGAGACAATGGATTCACTAAGGATGCCTTGAATGCTTTGAAGTTAAAGTTCATGATCCAAAGATGGCAAGGTTGTGTGTGTTTTGATGCTTAATGAAATGTCAATTCACAAACATGTAAAATGGAAGGCCATAAAGTTTGTGTCTATGTAAACATTTGTACTGAGATTGATGATGACTTGATGCAGATGTGAAGCTTCAAACTGTATAAGCGATTGGGTTTTATGTAACTTAATGTTTAAATCATGTCATATCTTTATCAAAATATTTTAGTTGAGTGTTGTTAGAATGTTACTAACATCTAATGCACTATACTGAAGCATTAAAGATTCAGTGATGAAACCTTTAAAGTTACTGTACTGTATATTTCTTATATATTTCTTATAGTTCTTTAAGAAAAATTTGAGCTTATTTACCTATTAGAGTACAGAATGGAGATTTATCATATGCATTATTGCTGCTTTTTTAAAGAAAAGTTTTTCACTTTTCAAAGCTTTTCTACAAATTTTTTGCTTCTTATTTCTTACCATGAGATTGATGATATAGAGGTAATATAATCCAATAACTTTCTAATTTCTAAAAAGCTTTTAAGCTTCTAGCATAAAAGTACACTATAGGAATGTAATTCATTTGGTTTTATTGCCTTGCTATGACATATCTACTTGCACTTCATCATTCTTGTATGAACAAAACACCAGATGTAGATACTCAGAGAACAAAATGCACTACCAACTGCTTATGAAATTTATTATTGAGATGAAAACTGTGTTAATCATTCAAATTATAGTGCACTTTTATTGCAAATATAGGAAAAACAAAACAAAGTGAAAAAGAAAGGTAGAAGTATTAAAACTACAAATGAATTATAAACACCATTGGAAGCATAAGTGTTTTGATGATTATTTGCATTTTGCCCAATTCATATATCAATACAACAAAATCAAAATGTGCTACAACTTTACAAGTATTTGATGCAGTTGCACTTCAGAACATCACAAAAAGGTTACTTAAAGTAATTTCTATACAATTTGTTTGTTTTCATTTACCAAACCTATGCAGACTTGAGTCTTTTTGAAATTTCATATGAAACTCAATTACAGAAAATCCGTAAATATCCAGAGATTTTATGTGTACTTTTTTAGAGAAACAAGTAAAAATCCTACAATTGTGGCGAAAAAAGCCATTGCCCATTGCATGAAAAGAAGCAAAATAACAATGATAACAAATAAGCTAACTTCTCTCTCGTGAACCGTAAATGAACTATGATATACTTTTTCGTATAGACTAAAGAGTTTAATCGATCAAACAAGTTTGACGCTGGTAAGAAAACGACGCACATCTGCATTCATACATGTGTAGCCGACCATAAGGTCTTTCGTCGATAGTTATAAATGCATCCTCGTAGGAGCAGATAACTGACAACCACAGTTTACTCGCTGTTATGAATTTAAGGTTTTTAGCTTGATTTTCATCAAAAAATTGCTTGCCGAATCCCAAATACACACATACATTTTCCGCACTCTTTCCTCAGGAGGGAGTGGGAAATTGTGAAGTTTTCGGAAAAGCGGTCAATTTCGGTAAATCTCAGCGGCAAAGGACGAAATCCGCCATTTTTTTTGGCGTCATCAGATCAGTGAACTCCACATATATATATATAATGGACAATCTTAGCGGTAGTCATCTTCAGAGTCAAAAAAATGACTCTAAGTAGTCATCGCTAAGATTGTCGAAACGTCAGTCAACAACAACAAAAACAGTCCTTCTCAGGACTATACCAACCTGGACGATCTACATTTACAAACATGTAACGATACTCCCGGGTTCAAACCATTTACCGTAAAGACTTTGATATGTTTTTAAGGAAAACGGCAGCGTAAGAGCAGATCGACCAAGTTCACCTCACCTTGCTTCTCGATTTATCACTTTGATTCACTTTCCGTGAACCTTTTCATTCCAAAAATTTCGTTATTTTTACGCTCTGATCAAGATCCGAACTCTACCATTATCAAGGGACAAATGATTAAAAAAAATTAAAATGAACACGCGAGAGACTAGAGCATGAAGTTGAATGTGGAAGAAGCAAAAATTGATGGCAAAGAACTTTTTATGTCTTTTGAAGAATTACGATATCATTTAAAAGAATAAGAGTAGCAATGTAGTATGAGAAGTGACATCTGTCTGCAACATGAGACTTTTCCAATTATGTATAGTTACTTTGTACAAAATACTATTCTAGATAAACTTGATTTTTAAGTCATTCACTGATATTTTTACCAAAAGACAAAAAGAAAAATTCAAAGGCATAATGTAAAATTCAAAAGTTTGTCAAGTTGTTTGAACCTAGAAAAAATTAGTATAGGTAACTGTAATTTGTAAGGACACAAGAGAAAAGTAGTGCAAGAAGGTTAGCATTTTTGAGAATTAATAAGTCCTTGACATACATTACACAAGGCCATAATATTATAAATGTCTGTACAATAACAATTATACAGCATGCTAAATATCTTTACCTACATTATAATTATTTAAAAAGGGTTTGCTTTCATGCAGCAATAAGAAAAGTGTTATGTCAGAGAAACCAATGCACTTTAATTTAAGAAATAGTATTTTCCATGGGAAATTAATGTAGTTAGTTCTGTTCAGTAGTAGATCCATGGTTGTCAATGACAATCCAGTTTCTAATATCTTGGCTCAAAACAGAACCAGCAACATGATTATAGAATTTCTGAATTTCGTTCTTTTGCTCTCCTAGTTCAAGATATTTTCCTCATAAGTTCTCAGTAGATTTATCAGAATATCATAATACCTTGTAAGACACCCAGAATCAATCCTACCAAAAAAAAACTCAAAAAAATTACATACCCACTTATAATATACTTCCAATCGACTTACGTCGTAGGGGTAAGCTAACTTTTTCTAACTCCTTTTTGGACATTCTAACTAAGATTTACCCATCTATTTAAGAAAGACAGTTGCACCAAGCTGTTAACAAACAGTCAAAAACACAAGTAATGTGCATGGGATTATGCATTAAAAGCTTAACGACACATTGACAGTGTAAAAGACTGCCGTTTGATATTTATTTCTAATATAGCTAAACATTACTTGACAAAATATACGTTATTTTCCAGTAGATTTACCTCATTTAAATGTGCGTGTCTATTTCACAAAAACCTGAAGCATTATTTTCAATATTTTATGCTTACGGTATCGTGGTTGTTTTCGCTGGTTGTCATTAATTTAAGCAGTAATAGAGATCCGGATTCGGGAGGGAGCGAATGTTAAAAATTTTTCTCAAAGTGGAAGTTTTGACAACCAAAATCCGCCATTACCGCCATGTTTTTGACCACGGGGTCCAGGCCCCTTTTCCCCTCCAGGTCTTATAGAACTCAATGCATCAAATATCTAAGGCCGCGCTTGAGATAGCCGCTCCAGTTATTATAGAACTCAATGGTTAGACTCCCATAAACGCGCGCAATGCATGATGGTTGGCACTCACACTTCAAAGAAAACAATAATGCCGCAGGTCGTTTTGTAAGCCTAGTTTGAAGTGTCGTTCAAGTCGTAATTTTTAACTATAACCTACTCAAAAGTCAAGCAGACAATGAAAACACTAAAAAAACGTTGTCAGGTCATCGGTGACTTTACAAAACCACGTGTTCTCGAGATGGGGGTGGGGTGGGTGGAGAAATTGTCGTGTTACTAATAGATAAAAAAATGAAAACGCAGAACGTTGTGCTATTCACGATTTCGTAATTTTTTAAAACGTTTCCATTTTTAACACAATTCCAGAAAATAACTAACAAGGTTTATTTATGAAATTTTGAATGCGATGTACCTCTACTAAAATGTCAAACCAATGCAGGGGAAGGATCTCTCACGGGGAAAGCGATGAAAGACGCTTGGAACAAGATGTTTGTGGCGGTTCCACGAGGTCGGAAAAATACGATGATTCTGATGACCGATGGTCCCTCCAATGATGACGTCAAGAAACCGTCAAAGTGGTTGAGAGACAATGACGCGGAGATCTTCGTCATCGGCTTGGGGGATGGTTACGCGATGAAACAACTGCGAGATATAGTCAGCACGCCAGCTAATGAACATATTATATTAAAGAATTACAATGACTTAAAATCGTCGGTGACAGAAGTGAGAAACAAAATTTGCCATTTCAACGCACAGGAAGGTACATAACTATGCTTATACTAACCGAGCGCAAAGTCTTCGCGGACAAATATCGAACCGAAGTCTATTTTGTCCAGACCGAGCCCGTAGGATGAGGCTTGCACAAAATGACAGAGGTCCGACATTTTTCAGTAAAGACCGAGAAAGCGATTATTTGACCAGAAACGAAGCTTTCTTTCTCGTCCTCTCTGTTTTGCAAGGACTGAGATTCACTTCTCTAGTTTTCGTCAATAAGAAATAAATCGCTTGAAATTTTGTCTTCTACGTAATAGAACTCACTTTCCGAGTGTTTTTCCTTCGACTCACATTCGTACATGGTTTTCTGTTTCGTTTTTCTTTTGCGTTTACTGCTTTAACTTTAATTCTTCGCTTTAAGAAATTTGTTTACATTCAACTGTAAAATTACGTGTACTGGACAACGGTCCATAACGGTAAAATAAATCACCGGCAAAAATGTTTCTGGGCCAATCAAAACGCACCATTTTGCCGGAAGTGACGATTACCACATAGTAATACTACGTAAATTTTTCGCAAACCTGAATGCTACCAGTTATTCCCTCCCAATGTTCTCTCCTCAGCATACATACAACAAAATGTCGCTCACCTCTTGTCCAATCAACGCGAAGCTTAAAAATCATGTTTCACTCTGTAATTCTGCAAGATAATGTAATATTCTACAGTTTTCGCGATTTCTACGTCCTGACAAAGTCAAGATATTAGTTTAGGGAAAAATCAGAACTTTGACACGAGATCTCTTGTTATATGAAGACTGAAGTTTAAAGGGAATAACGTTTCAACAGTAGATAGTTTGGATTAACAATGGACTTGAATGTATCGTATAGGACTAGAGATAATCAGTATCAAAATAAAATCACAGCTGAAGAGTCTAGATGAGAATTACAATACTCCAAGAGGAAACAAAAGTCTTTCACGCATAAGTTGATAGAGTTTGCTTTTCGCAAAATTACACATAAAAACATTCAAAAGGTATTGATTTTTTATCAACTAAGACTAAAAATATCACCTTTCATTATTAGTGTTACAGATCACGAAAAGCAGTTTGTACGCCAACATTCTGGAGGAAATGAACGCATTCCAAAAGAGTGCAGGCTCCAATCAGTGCATCCTGGACGTTGTGTTCCTATTGGATGGCTCGATACAAGTCGAGAGGAATGGAGTGGGAAATTTCCAACGTGAAGTGAACTTTGTCAAAAAAGCCACCCATTATTTACCGCTGTCGCGAAACGACGTTCATATTGGAGTAGGATTGTTAGGTAGTAACCTGTGTTCGACTTCAAAACGTTTTCAATATTGAGGTGGCCAAAATTGTAAGACAATATTGAAAATATCAGATCCTCCACACGTCCGGAAAAGGCAATTTTATCGTTAATGTCTTCCTTTATGTCTACCTTTGTGTCTACCCTTGTGTCTACTTTTATGTCTACCTTTATGTTTACCTTTGTGTCTACCTTTATTTCTACCTTTATGTCTACCTTTATGTCTATCTTTATGTCTACCTTTATGTCTACCTTTATGTCTACGTTTCTGTCTACCTTTATGTCTTCCTTTATGTCTACCTTTGTGTCTACCTTTGTGTCTACCTTTATGTCTACCTTTATGTCTACCTTTGTGTCTACGTTTATGTCTACCTTTATGTTTACCTTTTTGTCTACCTTTATGTCTAGCTTCATGTCTACCTATATGTCTACCTTTATGTCTATCTTTATGTCTACCTTTATGTCTACCTTTGTGTCTATCTTTATGTCTACCTTTATGTCTACCTTTATGCTTACCTTTGTGTCTACCTTTGTCTACCTTTATGTGTACCTTTATGTCTGTCTTTGTGACTACCTTTGTGTCTACCATTATGTCTTCCTATATGTTTACCTTTATGTCTACCTTTGTGTCTACCTTTGTGTCTACCTTTATGTCTACCTTTATGTCTTCCTTTATGTCTACCTTTGTGTCTACCTTTGTGTCTACCTTTATGTCTACCTTTATGTTTACCTTTTTGTCTACCTTTATGTCTAGCTTCATGTCTACCTATATGTCTACCTTTATGTCTATCTTTATGTCTACCTTTATGTCTACCTTTGTGTCTATCTTTATGTCTACCTTTATGTCTACCTTTATGCTTACCTTTGTGTCTACCTTTGTCTACCTTTATGTCCACCTTCATGTCTACCTTTATGTCTACCTTTATGTCTATCTTTATGTCTACCTTTATATCTTCCTTTATGTCTACCTGTGTCTGCCTTTGTGTCTATCTTTGTGTCTACCTTTATGTCTACCTGTCTGCCTTTATGTCTATCTTTATGTCTTTTATGTCTTCCTTTATGTCTGCTTTGGTGTCTGCCTTTGTGTCTGCCTGTGTCTGCCTTTATGTCTGCCTTTATGTCTGTCTTTGTGTTCCTTTGTGTCTACTCATTATGTCTTCCTACATGTCTACCTTTATGTCTTCCTTTATGTCTACCTTTGTGTCTACCTTTATGTCTACCTATGTCTACTTATGTCTACGTTTATGTCTACGTTTATGTCTACCTTTATGTCTACCTTCATGTCTACCTAAATGTCTACCTTTATGTCTACCTTTATGTCTTTCTTTATGTCTGTCTTTGTGACTACCTTTGTGTCTACCATTATGTCTTCCTATATGTCTACCTTTATGTCTTCCTTTATGTCTACCTTTGTGTCTACCTTTGTGTCTACCTTTATGTCTACCTTTATGTCTACCTTTATGTCTACCTTTATGTCTACCTTTATGTTTACCTTTTTGTCTACCTTTATGTCTATCTTTATGTCTACCTTTATTTCTACCTTTATGTCTACCTTTATGTCTTCCTTTATGTCTACTTTTGTGTCTACCTTTATGTCTACCTTTATGTCTGTCTTTGTGACTACCTTTGTGTCTACCATTATGTCTACCTTTATGTCTTCCTTTATGTCTACCTTTGTGTCTACCTTTGTGTCTACCTTTATGTCTACCTTTATGTCTACGTTTATGTCTACGTTTATGTCTACCTTTATGTCTACCTTCATGTCTACCTTTATGTCTATCTTCATGTCTACCTAAATGTCTACCTTTATGTCTACCTTTATGTCTGTCTTTGTGACTACCTTTGTGTCTACCATTATGTCTTCCTATATGTCTACCTTTATGTCTTCCTTTATGTCTACCTTTGTGTCTACCTTTATGTCTACCTTTATGTCTACCTTTATGTCTATCTTTATGTCTACCTTTATGTCTGTGATGTCTACCTCTATGTCTTCCTTTATGTCTACCTTATGTCTACCTTTATGTCTGCCTTTATGTCTACCTTTATGTCTATCTTTATGTCTTTTATGTTTACTTGTCATCTGCTTTATGTCTTCTTTTGTCTACCTTTGTGTCTGCTTTGTGTCTTCCATGTCACCTTTGTGTTCCTTTGTCTACTTTATGTTTACCTTTGTGTCTACCTTTGTCTACCTTTATGTCTACCTTTATGTCTGTCTTTGTGACTACCTTTGTGTCTACCATTATGTCTTCCTATATGTTTACCTTTATGTCTACCTGTGTCTGCAGCTGTGTCTACCTTTATGTCTACCTTTATGTCTTCCTTTATGTCTACCTTTGATGTCTGCTTGTGTCTGCCTTTATGTCTGCCTTTATGTTTACCTTTGTGTCTTTGTTGTCTAATGTCTACTATGTCTGTCTTTGTGACTACCTTTGTGTCTACCATTATGTCTTCCTATATGTCTACCTTTATGTCACCTTTGTCTGTTCACATTTGTGTCTACCTTTATGTCTACCTTTATGTCTACCTTTATGTCTACCTTTATATCTATCTTTTTGTCTACCTTGTTGTCTACCTTTATGTCTATCTTTATGTCTACCTTTATGTCTACCTTTATGTCTATCTTTATGTCTACCTTTGTGTCTGTCTTTGTGACTACCTTTGTGTCTACCATTATGTCTTCCTATATGTTTACCTTTATGTCTACCTTTGTGTCTACCTTTGTGTCTACCTTTGTGTCTACCTTTAGGTCTACCTTTATGTCTACCTTTATGTCTGTCTTTGTGACTACCTTTGTGTCTACCATTATGTCTTCCTATATGTCTACCTTTATGTCTACCTTTATGTTTACCTTTGTGTCTACCTTTGTTTACCTTTATGTCTACCTTTATGTCTGTCTTTGTGACTACCTTTGTGTCTACCATTATGTCTACCTATATGTCTACCTTTATGTCACCTTTGTGTCTACCTTTGTGTCTACATATTGTATCTACCTTTATATCTATCTTTTTGTCTACCTTGGTGTCTACCTTTATGTCTATCTTTATGTCTACCTTTATGTCTACCTTTATGTCTATCTTTATGTCTACCTTTGTGTCTGTCTTTGTGACCACCTTTGTGTCTACCATTATGTCTTCCTATATGTTTACCTTTATATTTACCTTTGTGTCTACCTTTGTCTACCTTTATGTCTACCTTTATGTCTGTCTTTGTGACTATCTTTGTGTCTACCATTATGTCTTCCTATATGTTTACCTTTATGCACCTGTGTGCTACCTTTGTCTGCTTTATGTCTACCTTTATGTTTACCTTTGTGTCTACCTTTGTTTACCTTTATGTCTACCTTTATGTCTGTCTTTGTGACTACCTTTGTGTCTACCATTATGTCTTCCTATATGTCTACCTTTATGTCACCTTTGTGTCTACCTTTGTGTCTACAATTATGTCTACCTTTATGTCTACCTTTATGTCTACCTTTATGTCTACCTTTATATCTATCTTTTTGTCTACCTTTATGTCTATCTTTATGTCTACCTTTATGTCTACCTTTATGTCTATCTTTATGTCTACCTTTATGTCTATCTTTATGTCTACCTTTATGTCTACCTTTATATCTATCTTTTTGTCTACCTTGGTGTCTACCTTTATGTCTATCTTTATTTCTACCTTTATGTCTATCTTTATGTCTACCTTTGTGTGTGTCTTTGTGACTTGTTTCTTTATTATGTTTAATGTTTCCTTTATGTTTACCTTTGTGTCTACTTTGTGTCTTTATGTCCTTTATGTTTGTTTCCTTCTGTCTTCCATTCCTTTGTGTCTAATTATGTCTTCCTATGTTTACCTTTATGTCTACCTTTGTGTCTACCTTTACCTTTATGTCTACCTTCATGTTTACCTTTGTCTACCTGTCTACCTTTATGTGTCTTTGTGACTACTTTGTTCTTTCTCATTATGTCTTCCTATATGTTTACCTTTATGTCTACCTTTGTGTCTACCTTTGTGTCTACCTTTATGTCTACCTTTATGTTTACCTTTGTGTCTACCTTTGTTTACCTTTATGTCTACCTTTATGTCTGTCTTTGTGACTACCTTTGTGTCTACCATTATGTCTTCCGATATGTCTACCTTTATGTCACCTTTGTGTTTACCTTTGTGTCTACATTTATGTCTACCTTTATGTCTACCTTTATATCTATCTTTTGTCTACCTTGGTGTCTACCTTTATGTATATCTTTATGTCTACCTTTATGTCTACCTTTATGTCTATCTTTATGTCTACCTTTGTGTCTACCTTTGTGTTTACGTTTATGTCTACGTTTATGTCTAAGTTTATGTCTATCTTTTCGTCTACCTTTGTGTCCATCTATTTGCCTACCTTTGTGTAAATCTTTATGTAAATCTTTATGTCCGTCTTTCGGTCTATCTTTATGTTTATCTTTCTGCGTTTACCTTTGTTTCTACCTTTGTGTCCACCGCTTTGTCTACCGTTATGTCTACCTTTTCGTTTGCCTTTTCGTCTACCTTTCTGTCTACCTTTTTCATAGGTGAAGACATTTCAAAAAGCGTCATGCCCCCCGTTTCCCCGTGAATTCGTTTTTGCATGAAATATTATTTGAGTTTGAATCGACGTAGCTGAAATTCATTTCAGGTGACGCTGATGTTGTCATTTTCCCTATGAATAAACACTATACGGAGGATTCTATCATCTACGAATTGGACAACATACACTTTCCAGCATCCTCTGGCATTCAATTTGAAGAACTCGAATATGCAAGACAAAATATGCTTTTTAAAGGTAACTATAAGAACAGCAACTATAGGTAGTATGTATGTATAACATGACATTCGAACTAATGAGTTACAAATTGCAGGCACAAGGATCATGGCGCCGAAGGCTTTTGTTTTGGTCACCGATGTAAGTTCTATGGATTCGTACAAAAAACCTTTTGAAGAACTTCGAAAAGCCGGGTCACATTTTGTGATTTTTGGAGTCGGCGCCAAAGTGTACTCTCAGGAATTCAAAATTGGAGCAAATGTTAAAGGAATGAAAAGTGAGACAATATCGTTGAATAATGAAAACGAGGACGACGCAGCGCAACATATGGCCAGAAATTTATGCAAGCTTTCGAACTCAAAACGATCTACGACGCCTCGTGGTAACTGGTTGCCAACATTTAAAAAAATAAACGCTAGCTGGTGAAAGAGCAAAATGACCCCACAGAAAAATGACTCTATCATTCAGGAATCATTTTGAGAATTTTCCACAATGAATATCTTTAAATAATGTAAAATTAACTACAAGTAACTTCCAAACCATACTAATGTTCGAAGTACTGCTTCAAAAGTAATCCTCCCGTGGAAAATGGAAGTTGTAAATGCTTTCGACGCGTCAACCATGCAGGTTTTTTTTAGAAGAATCTAGATATTTTATTTAATGATAAAATTATAATGAACAAATATGGACGACAAGCGTCAAATGTGTACACAATTTTAATAATTAGCGTTTGAAATATTTTTAAACCAATGATAAATAAATACACTGAAATTTCAACAAATTTTAACTTCTCTTGAGGAATAATTAATCAGCGAGGGAATTTTCTCGCGTGGGACAACTTTTTGTCACATCCGAATGTCCATTTCTCATAGGCGCATGTTCAGCATCTTTTACCCAATGGAGTTTGGTATGACTTTTGTCGGGGTTTAAATGGGTGCCGTTGTAAACGACTTGATTTGTACTGCATTCGTCTCCATTATATTTGATCAACTCCAGTGGATTTACATTCTCACATGATTCTTTATGCGTCTCCATATTATTTAGCTCCTGTGGATTTACATTCTCATAAGATTCTTCCTGCGTCTCCACATTATTTAAATCCTGTGGATTTACATTATTACATGATTCTTCCTGAGTCTCCAAGTTATTCAACTCTTGTGCATCTACATTGTCACATGATTCTTCCAGAGTCTCCATATTATTTAACCCCTGTGGATTTACATTCTCACAAGATAGTTTCTTAGTGTCCGAGTAATTTACATTAACAAAATCCAAATTTCCCCCAAATGTGACGGATAATTGATTAATGCCATTTGATTTTCTTGAGCTGCAATCGTTTTCCTTGAAATGTTCTTGAAATTCAGCAGATTCACTCTCTTCTCTTCCAGCAATGTCTTTATTAATTGATGGCACAGCATCAAATATTCTCGATGATTCTGCAGTATCCCTTCCCATACGGTGAGAATTTTTTAAGTCGATCACATCCGCACATTCTGTAGTACAATGTTGTCTTATTTCATCAAATCCGTTTACTCTTACATTTTCATCATTTTCACCCTCACCATTCCTATGTGTCCCGCTTAAATCGTCATTTTCACCCTCATCACTCCTATGTGTCCCGCTTAAATCGTCAAGCCTACTTGTATTTACATTAGCCATGTGCTTAATTCCTGATTGATTCAAATATCCTCTTTTCGATACAATGTCGTCCAACTTGTTATTCATGACAACATCAACGACGCCCCGAATTACCTCATCCATAACACCTCGTACAACTACGTCACAAATATCACGTGTGCCGTTCACAGCGTGATCACAGTAACTTTGTAGTTTGGCAGGAGCAATCCGAAATTCGCGATCTGAATGACACTCAGCAGGATCAAAGTTCTTAGAAACTTCGGAAACCACAGATGAGCTGTTTGATTTTGACTCATCGAAATCTCGAAATTTCCTCTTTCTGCTTCGAGTAACGATGTTAAATAACGAAGAAGCAGAATCTGCGACAGTTTCATTAAAGTCGCGAATGCTAATCGAGCATTTATCAAGAGCGTTTGTGTTACCGGCTGTATCATCTTCATACTCGGGTTCTTTTTCTTCCGCTTCAAAATCACCTGAAAAGAAAAATTTATGAACCTACAACTTACATAAACAGAAACCTACAACTTACATAAACAGAAACCTACAACTTACATAAACAGAAACCTACAACTTACATAAACAGAAACCTACAACTTACATGATTCGTTATTAACGTCCACAGTTTCACAATCTTTCATCAAATTCAACATTCCCTTAATTCGAGATCTGGAATATCTAGTCTCGTTACGAGATAGATCATTCAGCAGTTCACTCAAAACTTGATAGAGAACTTTTTCACAATGCTTGCGCGTATCCTTACGACTTCCAGGCTTTTTTTGAGGCGGCTTCTCGGCAAACGTCTCACATAAAAAACGAAGTGACTCAATGTCATGAGCGACGAGTTCAAAGCCAGCTTCAATGGACGACAATGAAGACGATTTGTCTTTTTTAGAAATGTTGGACGATCTTCGTCTTGACTTTGCTTTATTGCTTGTTATTGTGTGATTCGATTTAACCAACTGAAAGGTAATGTAACTCAGTTCAGCTGTAAAAATGGCCGAACAGTACAGATACCTTTGACAGATTTTTTTATCACAGTAAGTTAAAACGAAATTCGATTGGTAGCAATACAGCAACATAATTATTTGATCAGTTTTTCACGGAAAACGTACAAGTTAAAGTTGATTAAATACAGCGGGTGAAAAACAAGAGAAAGATTTCAAATTAAAAGAACATGCACCGACTAATAATATACAACGACGCAAAAGCATTGATCAATATAACGTAAACCTTTGTCTGTAAGTCCACCCCTCCTTTATGCATAAGTCCAGAGCAGTGAACTCCATATATATATATATTTGATTGTGTAGAGAATCTCATATGGAGACGTTCACCGTGTTCGCGATATGCAAAGCTCACCTTTATAGGTTTGAGCACTGTGGTGACTCTATAATACAATCCATACAATGTGTAACAGTACGTCCCGTGTCCCAAGTGCAGGAGTCACCATTTTAATGTGGTGATAGCCGGGAGGGCACATTGTATATACACTTTGTATATATATATATATAAGTTTGAAAATTTGTAATCCAGGCATCGAATACATAAAAGATAAAAGTTTCTCCGGATTTTGAATGATTTTTATTGAGCTTTCGACTCGTTGCAAACGACTCATTCTGATGAAGGCTCGAAGCAACTAGTCGAAAGCTCAATAAATCATTCTCTATTATCTTTTATATATATATATATATATATATATATATATATATATATCTGGAATGATAACGACAATACATTTTATAGATATAAAATTGAAGCCTAAGTCCTAGTCTCTTGCGCGGTTTGTACGTCAGTTCCAGTCCTTCAAAGTCGAATATTCACGCGGTTTGTACATCAGTTTCATTCCCCTGATTGCCAAACGTACACGGCCAATATAAATTTGAATACAAATTGCAAAAGCATAAACATATAAACAACATCACGACAAACGAGGCAAACACACGAGGCCAACTCTTCGCAAAAGGTTATTTTTTACAGCTGGAACTATACTACAGTGAGTTCGTTGTAACTTACAACTTTTAACGAGAAAAGCCAACTGAAAATTACACTGTATGCTAAAAAGACAATACAATAAGAAAATAAGACGAGAAAATATTCAAGCAAAAATTTTTCTTACATCGGAAGGTAAATTTTCAAACGGTATCCGACAGTGTTTGTCTTTTTTTTTTGTCATTTCAGTGGATTTAAAGATCTATTTTTCCGAAGAAAAAAGAAACTTGAATATCCAGTTTCATAAAAAATATTGAGTCTATAACTCGCATTTTTACTTTTTACAGAGCGATTGTCATTTTCATCGATTTTGATAGTGCTTGATATACTAAATGGTTGTCATCTCGATATCAATAAATGAGTATCCTTAAAGACTTTGATATGTTTTAAAGGAAAACTGCAGCTTAAGAGCAGATGGACTGTGTATGACAAAAATATATAGTAGCTTTACTAAAGATGTTTTCATTCTATATGTAAATTTTGTCGAATAAAATTCATACCAACAAATACTTTGAGTATATTTGAAAAACGTAATAATACTTTTGCACTGAGGATAATGTAGAATTGAAATAAATATCATTTAAAAGACTTTCTTTGTGAAGATAAAACTGACTAGTAAAATGAAATCAACTGTGGTCAAACTAAAGATCTAGGATCCGAAAAAATACAAATTGTTTATAAACACGCGAGAAACACGAGTGATGACGAACGATGACGACAAATATTTTCTTGGCTTAAATTTTTGGCTTCAGTTATCATTCCAGTTATTTAAATATTGAGTTCACTGGTCCAGAGTGTCCCCAAAAAAATGGAACCCGCATAAAATAATTATGAATTCACCGAAATGATTATGCAAAATAATGTCACTAGCATTCAACACATTTAATGCATACATAATTATTTGTGCGGGTTCCGCTTTTTTACGAAGAACACACCGTACAACCCCAGGGCTTATAATTTAATGTTTACGGAGCACGAAGAAAATCCTATCGCTATACACACAAGTAGATCGTAGTAACGCGAGCAATGACTTACATTTGTCCTCCATTGTTTATACCATTCGTTGAGAGAAGGCAATGGTGCTTGTCTGTATACCCTGATGTCAGTTGCGTCAAAGATAGGAAAATAGAGATAAGAACAGTTTTCCCCATCGTAGCCGAGGTACGTTTCACAGTAAGGAGTGGTGTCTGCATTGCCCAGAGCATCGCGCAATTGAGGACTGTACTCCTGAAATGGGAATTGCCATTTTACACTAGTATATACATCGCGCTTTTCTGAACTTTCGCAACATTTCTCGTTCATCGAAAGCAGTCCCTAGGAAGTTAAATGGGGTGGGGCGGTGTTAAATATTCATATATCATACCTGTGAATTAGATTTTTTGCAGGAAGCTAAAAAAAATTGCAGTAAGCCGTGCGTGGTCTTAAGTCGTATAGTATAAACAATAGGAGGGCTAATTTTTTATTATTGTATTCATCCATACCCAATTGCTCCCTCTTCCCTCTTTATGGGATAAATTTGAATTTTATGCATTTCCCTCGCGAACATATTTTTTGACCAAGGTTTGCACTGCTACACTAGTATACAACCAAATATTCAATGTTATTTAACTCCTATGGGATAAGTCGATTTCTTTTCAAAAGAAATCAGTGTAGGGCACAACTTAATATATGAATACCCCCTCACACACACACCCCGTTTAACTTTCTAAGGGGCGAGACTGACTTCATTGGATGGTGGGGCCAAACCAGCGTCGATTGTAGAGAAACGGGGGTCTTTAATCCTGCAAATATTGTCATCAATGCATATTCATTGGACCCAAACACTCCCCTCCCTGTTGAATTTAGCCTGCCACCACCAAAATAAAATCTCACAGCAAAATTGGCTGCTTTTTGTCTACCGTATTTAAAAATCAACATGCACATGTCTTGGTTAATTTTGTAGAATATTGAACGATTCATTTTCATATGTGCTAAGTCACGTGGATTACTTACCAAACATTCGTCACATAAAACTTTCAAAATCAAAACACGTTGACGTAGGGTCAGGTCCGTGAATGATTTCTCTTTAAATGGATTGGTTTCGCCTGAAGAAACAAACATAACATATTACACATATTTACATGAAGTTCACAAGATATCGACCACTGACCAAGAGCAGAGAGTCATGCTATAAAGCATGTGAAATTTCTGGCGGAAAGATTGTGCACTTCTTTTACAGTTTTGTTATTTTGAAATTAGAAACGTTCGAATGTTTTAACGGTCAACACAAAATCTATCACTATTCGCTGCGACAAAATATCGTCTCTCTAATAGCTAATTATTCAAATTCATGTATCATACAACGAATAATTTACTGAGGAGTATATAAATAGGCAGAGGGTGGACCCTGCGTTGTCAGATGATGCCAAAAGAGGGAGAACATTGTCATTGTCCAGTCATATAATATACATATGGAGAGAGGGATGAGCCCTGTTCTTTTGAAAAATATACGGAGGAGCGAATGAGCCAGGCTTTGTTAGGAATATGGTGAGGTTTTGTAAGATTATAGCTGGAAGATAATGTCTTGTCAGACAATATAAGATGCTGGACCAATAACATCTTTGGACGATTTAAAAAACAGAAAATCAAATCAAGACGCACAACCCTACGAAAAAAAATGAAGATGTTTTCCTTACCTATTATTTGAAAAAATGTCTGATCAATGCCAATCTGTCTTGCAGCCTAAAAGACGATATGAGATAAAAATGCTCATTGTAATAATGAATGCTGAGAAAAGCTACAAATAAAATGCCAAAAGATAGCAGTCAAAAAATCGTTCACCGATGTATTCAAGTTAATTGCATTATTCTGAATGATAAAACAAACACAATAAAACGCGTGCGCTGATTGGTCTATAGCTGTGTTTGCACTAGCCTGTGTAAAACGGATCAGAGCTCAATCAATCTATCGATCAATCTATCGATCAAAGAGAATTTGCAAATCAATCATGAACATATTTTAGAGGAAAATTAAAACATTTCTTTTAATTTATCTGTTTCGCATTATTGTTATTTTATAATTAAGAAATAAAAGATGTTTACTGTGTTTGTACAGGCTTATGCAAGCCGAGGAGACCTTTGGGAGAACTCGAGAGCTGATCAGTGCAAGCCCGAGACCGAAGATCCAGGGTTGCACCTGCTTGAAAGCACTGCCTTATGCAAACACAGTAAATACCTTTTATTTCTTAA
Organism: Xenia sp. Carnegie-2017; assembly: GCF_021976095.1. Taxonomy (NCBI): domain Eukaryota; kingdom Metazoa; phylum Cnidaria; class Anthozoa; order Malacalcyonacea; family Xeniidae; genus Xenia; species Xenia sp. Carnegie-2017. Next base: position 8,672,313 of record NW_025813488.1, on the reverse strand, counting down.
ATACATCTGCGAGCAAATTGCATGTTGTTTGACTTCAAGTTTACACTTGTTCCGGACGAACTTGTTGAGACAGCCCATTTGCCCATAGATATTTCTTTAACGCTACTCCCTTCCAACGTTTACAACCTCGTGACTTTTAAGCCAATAAAACAATTCTTACCGTTTCAAATTCCATGTTTTCTTTAGCTAAATACCATTCTTCCACTCGTCCTTTAAGTTTCTTCTGCCAAAACTCGAATTTCATGGGAGATTTCTTATGAATGCTAAAGTTTAGAGAGAGATAGCTGAAATATTTTGAAATTAAATCAATTATTTGCACGGACAACGAAATGAAAACATCTTTGGTAGAGGTTTTGTAAACTTCATTCTGTTCTAAAGCTATAACATTAAGGGTGTGCTTTTTAATATATTTTGATCATTTATTACAAGTGGATCGTTTAATACAAGTTGATCATTTAATACAAGTTGATCGTTTAATACAAGTTGATTGTTTAATACAAGTTGATTGTTTAATACAAGTTGATCGTTTAATACAAGTTGATCGTTTAATACAAGTTGATTGTTTAATACAAGTTGATCGTTTAATACAAGTTGATCGTTTAATACAAGTTGATCGTTTAATAGAAGTTGATCATTTAATACAAGTTGATCATTTAGTACAAGTTGATCGTTTAATACAAGTTGATCGTTTAATACAAGTTGATCATTTAGTACAAGTTGATTGTTTAATACAAGTTGATCATTTAATACAAGTTGATCGTTTAATACAAGTTGATCGTTTAATACAAGTTGATCGTTTAATACAAGTTGATCGTTTAATACATGTTGATCGTTTAATACAAGTTGATCATTTAGTACAAGTGGATCATTTAATACAAGTTGATCATTTAATACAAGTTGATCTTTTAATACAAGTTGATCGTTTAATACAAGTTGATCATTTAATACAAGTTGATCGTTTAATACAAGTTGATCATTTAATACAAGTTGATCGTTTAATACAAGTTGATCGTTTAATACAAGTTGATCATTTAATACAAGTTGATCGTTTAATACAAGATGATCATTTAATACAAGTTGATCATTTAATACAAGTTGATCGTTTAATACAAGTTGATCATTCAATACAAGTTGATCATTTAGTACAAGTTGATCATTTAATACAAGTTGATCATTTATTACAAGTTGATCATTTAATACAAGTTGATCATTTAATACAAGTTGATCATTTAGTACAAGTTGATCGTTTAATACAAGTTGATCATTTAATACAACTTGATCATTTAATACAAGTTGATCATTTAATACAAGTTGATCATTTAGTACAAGTTGATCATTTAATACAAGTTGATCATTTAATACAAGTTGATCGTTTAATACAAGTTGATCATTTAATACAAGTTGATCATTTAGTACAAGTTGATCATTTAATACAAGTTGATCATTTAATACAAGTTGATCATTTAATACAAGTTGATCATTTAATACAAGTTGATCATTTAATACAAGTTGATCATTAATACAAGTTGATCATTTAATACAAGTTGATCATTTAATACAAGTTGATCATTTAGTACAAGTTGATCGTTTAATACAAGTTGATCGTTTAATACAAGTTGATCATTTAATACAAGTTGATCATTTAATACAAGTTGATCGTTTAATACAAGTTGATCATTTAATACAAGTTGATCATTTAATACAAGTTGATCGTTTAATACAAGTTGATCGTTTAATACAAGTTGATCATTTAATACAAGTTGATCGTTTAATACAAGTTGATCGTTTAATACAAGTTGATCGTTTAATACAAGTTGATCATTTAATACAAGTTGATCATTTAGTACAAGTTGATCATTTATTACAAGTTGATCATTTAATACAAGTTGATCATTTAATACAAGTTGATCATTTAGTACAAGTTGATCGTTTAATACAAGTTGATCATTTAATACAAGTTGATCGTTTAATACATGTTTATCATTTAGTACAAGTTGATCGTTTAATACAAGTTGATCATTTAGTACAAGTTGATCATTTAATACAAGTTGATCATTTAATACAAGTTGATCATTTAATACAAGTTGATCATTTAGTACAAGTTGATCATTTATTACAAGTTGATCATTTAATACAAGTTGATCGTTTAATACAAGTTGATCATTTAATACAAGTTGATCGTTTAATACAAGTTGATCGTTTAATACAAGTTGATCATTTAATACAAGTTGATCGTTTAATACAAGTTGATCGTTTAATACAAGTTGATCATTTAATACAAGTTGATCATTTAATACAAGTTGATCATTTAATACAAGTTGATCTTTTAATACAAGTTGATCATTTAATACAAGTTGATCGTTTAATACAAGTTGATCATTTAATACAAGTTGATCGTTTAATACAAGCTGATCATTTAATACAAGTTGATCGTTCAATACAAGTTGATCGTTTAATACAAGTTGATCATTTAATACAAGTTGATCATTTAGTACAAGTTGATCATTTATTACAAGTTGATCATTTAATACAAGTTGATCATTTAATACAAGTTGATCATTTAGTACAAGTTGATCGTTTAATACAAGTTGATCATTTAATACAAGTTGATCGTTTAATACAAGTTGATCGTTTAATACATGTTTATCATTTAGTACAAGTTGATCGTTTAATACAAGTTGATCATTTAGTACAAGTTGATCATTTAATACAAGTTGATCATTTAATACAAGTTGATCATTTAATACAAGTTGATCGTTTAATACAAGTTGATCATTTAATACAAGTTGATCATTTAGTACAAGTTGATCATTTATTACAAGTTGATCATTTAATACAAGTTGATCATTTAATACAAGTTGATCATTTAGTACAAGTTGATCGTTTAATACAAGTTGATCATTTAATACAAGTTGATCGTTTAATACAAGTTGATCGTTTAATACATGTTTATCATTTAGTACAAGTTGATCGTTTAATACAAGTTGATCATTTAGTACAAGTTGATCATTTAATACAAGTTGATCATTTAATACAAGTTGATCATTTAATACAAGTTGATCGTTTAATACAAGTTGATCATTTAATACAAGTTGATCGTTTAATACAAGTTGATCGTTTAATACAAGTTGATCATTTAATACAAGTTGATCATTTAATACAAGTTGATCATTTAATACAAGTTGATTGTTTAATACAAGTTGATCGTTTAATACAAGTTGATCATTTAATACAAGTTGATCATTTAATACAAGTTGATCATTTAATACAAGTTGATCGTTTAATACAAGTTGATCATTTAATACAAGTTGATCGTTTAATACAAGTTGATCGTTTAATACAAGTTGATCATTTAATACAAGTTGATCATTTAATACAAGTTGATCATTTAATACAAGTTGATCTTTTAATACAAGTTGATCATTTAATACAAGTTGATCGTTTAATACAAGCTGATCATTTAATACAAGTTGATCGTTCAATACAAGTTGATCGTTTAATACAAGTTGATCATTTAATACAAGTTGATTATTTAGTACAAGTTGATCGTTTAATACAAGTTGATCGTTTAATACAAGTTGATCATTTAATACAAGTTGATCATTTAGTACAAGTTGATCATTTATTACAAGTTGATCATTTAATACAAGTTGATCATTTAATACAAGTTGATCATTTAGTACAAGTTGATCGTTTAATACAAGTTGATCATTTAATACAAGTTGATCGTTTAATACAAGTTGATCGTTTAATACATGTTTATCATTTAGTACAAGTTGATCGTTTAATACAAGTTGATTATTTAGTACAATTTGATCATTTAATACAAGTTGATCATTTAATACAAGTTGATCATTTAATACAAGTTGATCGTTTAATACAAGTTGATCATTTAATACAAGTTGATCGTTTAATACAAGTTGATCGTTTAATACAAGTTGATCATTTAATACAAGTTGATCGTTTAATACAAGTTGATCATTTAGTACAAGTTGATCATTTAATACAAGTTGATCATTTAATACAAGTTGATCATTTAATACAAGTTGATCGTTTAATACAAGTTGATCATTTAATACAAGTTGATCGTTTAATACAAGTTGATCGTTTAATACAAGTTGATCATTTAATACAAGTTGATCATTTAATACAAGTTGATCATTTAATACAAGTTGATCGTTTAATACAAGTTGATCGTTTAATACAAGTTGATCATTTAATACAAGTTGATCATTTAATACAAGTTGATCATTTAATACAAGTTGATCGTTTAATACAAGTTGATCATTTAATACAAGTTGATCGTTTAATACAAGTTGATCGTTTAATACAAGTTGATCATTTAATACAAGTTGATCATTTAATACAAGTTGATCATTTAATACAAGTTGATCTTTTAATACAAGTTGATCATTTAATACAAGTTGATCGTTTAATACAAGTTGATCGTTTAATACAAGTTGATCGTTTAATACAAGTTGATCGTTTAATACAAGTTGATCATTTAATACAAGTTGATTATTTAGTACAAGTTGATCGTTTAATACAAGTTGATCGTTTAATACAAGTTGATCATTTAATACAAGTTGATCATTTAATACAAGTTGATCATTTATTACAAGTTGATCATTTAATACAAGTTGATCATTTAATACAAGTTGATCATTTAATACAAGTTGATCGTTTAATACAAGTTGATCATTTAATACAAGTTGATCGTTTAATACAAGTTGATCGTTTAATACATGTTTATCATTTAGTACAAGTTGATCGTTTAATACAAGTTGATTATTTAGTACAAGTTGATCATTTAATACAAGTTGATCATTTAATACAAGTTGATCGTTTAATACAAGTTGATCGTTTAATACAAGTTGATCATTTAATACAAGTTGATCATTTAATACAAGTTGATCGTTTAATACAAGTTGATCATTTAATACAAGTTGATCATTTAATACAAGTTGATCATTTAATACAAGTTGATCTTTTAATACAAGTTGATCGTTTAATACAAGTTGATCATTTAATACAAGTTGATCGTTTAATACAAGCTGATCATTTAATACAAGTTGATCGTTCAATACAAGTTGATCGTTTAATATAAATTGATCGGATGATTTTTAAAGATTGTAGCTACCTTTTGCGATGACTTGGGGCGACGAGAAGGGACGTTAAAATCCACGACATTTGTAGCGATATATGAGGTAGAACGAGACCGTATTCAAACTCTGTGTAGTTAAGTTCGGGCAAATTCAAAGTTGATTGATGCAACCATAAAAAAGCACCTACGGCGGGAATCTAAAACAAACAAGGAGAACATTTATTGAAAGTGCATTCAGCTAGACAAGAGTTTTGAAAGCTTTCAAAAGCTGTTGGTGTTCCATGTTCGCGATGTGATATGATTCACGCATGAAACTTAGAATAACAACGAAACTGTTTCCTATTAGTTATTTTCGATCGATACTTCTTTTTCTGGCAAACATTGCAAAAATTCTCCAAAATCCTTGTTGCATTTCGTTAACAAATGACTCTCATAATTTAATGTTCACACCATTTAAAATTTCTCGGTTTCTGCTGCAAGTTCGATAATTTGAGAATTTGGTCTTGAAAAATCCAGCACTCCAATTATCAAGGTAAATTTGAGTGTGTCCTTTACTCCAAAAGTCGTAGGACACCAACAGCCTCACAAGCCCCTGATTGCAGGCAGATCAAGAAACAGTTTAAGACAACTTGGAAAAATAAATCAATGTGCTTCATAGTCTAATTTCGAAGAAGGTGTACATTACAGAATACAGTCGAGCTTCTACATAAGGACACCACTTGGAAGCGGGCATGGCTTTCGGAACTATTTCGGTACTCCGCAGTGTCCATAACTGTCCCAGGTCCCAAGTGTCTCCGCATACGAGAGGTTGGACTTTGTATAAATATTTAAATTCCCTACGCAGAAGGGAGCCCAAGGGTAAAAGTCTTTATCCAGTTTTAAAAGATGTATAGTTGTCCATAGCTAAAATTTGGGCAATACACCTACAGTCATTTTTACGAAAATCGTTTCTCCAAATTAAGTAATATTTAATTGGGAGCACTTAATTTTCATACTTAAAGAACTTATGAAACGAAATTTTACCACGCAGTTTTTTATATTGTACAGCATAAAACATTTGAAATGACTTCATGCATAGATTTGTGTTATTTTACTTCTTTCTAGAGATCTTTAACTTTATTTGTCATCATAATAACATTTCAAAGAACATTAATTTTTCGCATCGTAAAAACATTCAATTTGGGCGTAAAAAACTTTAATAAATAAATAAAAATTAATACGCGCATGAAGATGCCAAAGTTAGATATTTCACGACACATTTTCGACAAAAATTGCAATTTTACAAATCGTAATTGTCTTGTGTTGTCATAGTGACGAACAGTCGCAACAATTCATTTTCTCTAATTTCGTAGCATGCAGCGCAAAAGTCGTTAGACATTTCAAATAAACGACAAATTTTTTATAGCAAACGTGTTTCGACATACTTTATGCCATCTTCAGTGAGATGTGAATAGGAAGTTTAACATAGATACAAGATGACTTGAACATAGTGTATAGATTAGTTATGCAAAGTCAATTACAAGTGAACGAGGTGTTAGGTTTTTAATGTTTGCGTTAAGCGTTATTTCAAAAAGCAATAAAAAATTTCATAACTAACAAAATAATAATTAAGTAAATGGGGACGTTTCGACAACCTTAGTGGCAGTCATCTTCAGAGTCAAATGAGGAGTAAAGGCCAGGTTAGCTGTATTTGTTATCTGGTTCTTACGTCATTGTATTGTGTGTACAGGAAATGTGTGGGTGTCAATTGCGTATTGTCATTGTGGATTAGTGTGAAGTGTAGTCAACAACAAAAAAAACAGTCCTTCTCAGGACTATACCAACCTGGACGATCTACATCTACAAACATGTAAAATAATAATTAATGTTACTTATAGGTCGACAATAGTGTCAAGGTGTTGTGTTTGTTTGTTCAGGTTAGGTTTAATTTTTTTTTATCACATAACACTATGCATACTGTCTTATATCTATGTAACCTTCCTATTCACTTAGCAATGAAGACGGCATAAAGTACGGCAAAACATGTTTGCTATAAAAAACATATTTTTCAACTTTGATCATTGTGGGCTGTATTAGAAACTAGCAGTAACACATGCACATGCAACATTATGAAAATGCTAAACTTGACAAGGAATCTTCCCAATGCATTTGTATAAACAGTATTCTGTATGTGGCGACAGTTTGCTCTCGTAGTTGTATTAAATATTTATAAGAAACTCCATTATTGGAAATTTGAAAACCTTATCACTTACAAAAAATCTCAGTACTAAAAGAATGAGAATGTCATTGAAATGAGATGAAGTGGAGTTGTTACATGACTTTTTCATTGTGTTTAATCCAATGCATTGGGTGCCAGATTTCAAAATTATTGGGGGTGCTCTTGCCCCACCCCTCCTCCTAGTGTCCCCCACTAATACTCATATTCTGATAAAGGACTACCACTCAAAATGCAACTTAGAAACTAAATTAAAGCCAAAAAAGGACTCAATTCTCGAATCCTATCAATTATGTATTGATATACTGTATACTTTCAGCATTACGTACCTCCCATATTGACCTTAACTCCTTGACAACATCAAAAGGGAACATTTCCACTTCCCATTCGGACAACTTCGCCATTAATGCTTCGTTAGCCTCGCGTTTCTCTCGATCTTTGATTCGTCTCATCTCCCGTTGGTTCTCTTGCTCCTCCAAGAGAAGATGAGACATCAAGCTTGACGTTTCCTCATTTCCACCTGAGCCAAGACTGGACCGCCCCGATCTTCGAGGGCGTGTACCTATGTAAAATACATCAACAATAACATTTTTAACCAAAAAAATTGGACATAAAGTGTGAATAGAGATGATATTGCATGCAAAAAAATGCCACTCAAACATAATAGGTTATCAGTTCATTCATCAAAACGTAAAAAAATTTGGAATTTGTGATTTTTTGATGTCAAGTAGTTGCTTTGCAAATACCCTAAACCTCAGTCTATAAGTCATCGGCTAATGTAAATTAGTAAGATAGGCTTATACATGGAAGGTGGGGCAGGGCAGGGTTAAATACAATATTAAACTATAGTATCTGAACCCCTCCCCTTTAACATTATGTAGAGTTTGTAGAGTGTTACGATCATGGGGGGGGGGGTTATACACAGGAAGGTTGAGCATGGAGGAACTTAAAGACAGAGGTCTAGTGTAGCTTTAAAAAACAATCATAAATGATTAGCTACAAAATAACTAGTCCAATATGTATCTTAATACTTTTCAAAAATAGTATTGTAATAAAATAGTATAATAATAGCCTTTGAGTTTTATAGCATGCAGTGACAGACACTTAATAAGACATGTGCGGGAGATGTGTCTGTAAAATGGACATTATTTAACAAGATAAATATGTTGTAAGCTATACATGTAATTTGTGGTATTTGGTGCAAGGTATTTCATCTTTCAAAAATATTGCTGAGACTAGTACCCCTCTCAATTTCACTCTTAGTACAGTTACCACAGCAATCAAGTGTAATTTGGCATAGTGAAGATTATGTTTACCTAAATGTTGGTCAAAATTGTCAGCCAACACCACATTGTTCCGAAATGCGATGGTTGCTCTCAGAGTGACCTTTTCACGAAGAGATCTAGGGAAAATGGTACATTGAGAAGAAACATCAAAGAAATTCATCTAAGTATATTGTGACTGGATCAAACCTGTTCAACAATGCCAATTTTTGGTCGATTATTTTTTCCAGCTTGTGCGCAAGCTTTGATATCCAATGTCCTGAGCCATTATATCGATAGCAGTTTTCCAAAATAAGCCGCATGTCCGATACTATGGCTGTTATGCTCTGGTAATCATACTTGTTGAAACGACTTTCAACTGCAAAAGCATCGTGAAACAAATAGATATCGAATGAAAAACACACAATCATCAGTTTGATTTCTGCAAAATCTATGCATAACATACCATTGGTGAATTGAAATGAATGAATGAATAGTGAAAGAGAAAAAAAGTGTATGAAAGAACAAGTACAAAGAAATAGTAGACACAGAACATGAATTCTAAACAAATCGCGCCTTTTTCAGTCATGCTATTCACATAAATGTCCGCTTTTTTATATTATTTTATTTACTTACTTTGTTTGAAGCTCATCGGTTTCTCGATCCGCGTATGATAATCATACAAATTCAAACCCTCGACATCGACTGGCTCCAAAAACGGATAAGTGACAGATTTGTACTGATCGGACAACAGCTCCCGAAATATCCTGTATCCCTGCTGCACTTCGTAGTCGAAAAGAGTTATGTCGGGAACAATAGGCTTGTATATAACCTGGTTGAGGTGACCATCTTTAACTGAAGTGATGTCAACTTCATCGGATTTTATACGGTGCCTTATGGATGAATTTCCCGAGTGTTTACCACTTTCACCAATTTGACTATCGTCTTCAGTTTTCAACTGAGTTTCAAGCTCCATTTTTCAGAAAAAACTGTATTCAACTCCGGTGAGACAACTCATTTTATTTGTCTTTTCAAAAGTTTATAAACCGGTGTCACTATTGTATATTTTTAGCTTTCTAGTTTTGTCACTACACGCGCCACGCGTGGACATGAGGAATTTTACCGGTAGGTTATTTCAATAACGAGAAAGCTTTGGTAAGTGCGGAGCTCCGGCCAGAATCGGCGTGTAGTTTTCCTTTTCAATTTTACTGCCAAATAAAACTACAAGAAAAAAGCAAAATAAATCAATATATTTTTGTTAAAATTAATTTGATGATACTTCCTGAGCAACAATCGCGATTTTTTTATATAAACGGTTCTAGTCCCATCTAAGCCAGGCCCTATCTCGTAGTGGTCCAGCGTGCATTGCGAGCTGCGATGCGCTGGTTATCGAGAAGAAAGGCTGTGTTTTGAAATTCGGGCAAGAATAAGGCAAAAATTCTCGTTCAGGAAGAAAATTTTACCTACCCGACGGGCAAAATCCCTGCAATTTATCCTCCTGGGAAAAGGTAGGTGCGAAATAAGCCTCGCGAACCGAAAAATGGTCACGATTTCGCGCTCAACTCTTACACAATTTATCTCGAAAATGCATCATGTTCATAAACATAAAATCGTGCAATTATCTGCCGTAATCTTGTGTTCTATCCTTGATGAATTGCAACCAAACGTCTCCATCAGACACTCTCTAATTGGAGTTCAACGAGAGTCTCCATGTTAGTGACATTCAATTTCAGGCAGAGGATGAAAATATTTTACCCAATATTAGAAAAGGCTTTCAAGGAAAATAAATAAGTTGTTTATTGTGTTTTAGGACTATTAAATATGGATGGTTTAAGTTCAGAATCAGGCAATCGTCATATTAATGACGATCAAAGACAAGAAAATATCGATGATGAAATAAATGAAGAGAAATTGAGCGAAAGTACTGTTCGTGTCGAGATTGTTGATGAAGATGGTGCAGTCACTACAGCTATTGAAGAGGGTCAGGTTGCCCAAGCTCATCATCGTGATCCATGTGGCATTGTTGAATCCAATGATAATGATGCAGATGCCATCTCTGTTCATTCTGGTTTTCAGCACGATGCAAGTTTAGAGCTCATTCAGACAAGTAATGTTGATGGAGCACATTTATCGGATCCTGATGCAGGTCAAAACAATATGGAAGAATTGCAGCACAACCATGATGGAGTCAAAATGACAAGTACTTTGATTACAGAAGCGATAACAAATCTTGTGTTCAGTGAAGCCGGCCAATCAGGCACAGGAGATATGATCTTTACCACTACACAAGATGGAAGTCAGGAGTTAATGACAGTTCGAGCTTCCATTGACCAAGAAACGATTCAAAATATTACCATGGCTGAAGCAGGCACATCCAGTGAAGGTGGCGAGATGGTGTTCACTGTTGTTGCCGTTGATAATAATATAAACAGTCTGATGGAAATTGTACCTCACACTCTTTCAAATAACGTCCAGTTGAGTTTGGTACAACCGCCTGTTGATGGAAACGAGGAGGCTCACATTCCTGCGAATCATTTCTCGAATGTGCCACAGTTGACTGGGAAAAGTGTGGCGCAGGCACCCCAAACCATCGAGTCGTCGAATGTATCGTCAAAAAAAACATCCAGAGGCAGTAAGCAAGATCATGAAGGTTCCAAGAACGAGAAGAGTCGCGTCCTTTGTGATATCTGCAAACAAGATTTCTCGGATCTCCCTTCGATGCGACGTCATCGCATGATTCACTTTGATGTTAAACCGTACAAGTGCGAGTTCTGCGAGAAGTCGTTCCGACGCAAAGACAACCTTCGCGAACACCGCAACATTCACACGCAGGAGAATCTGTACAAATGCGATCGTTGTGGTAAGGTTTTCCCGCGTAAATACACGCACAAAGTGCACATGGCCAGGCATTGTGGACGAGATGCTCAAAATGCACAGCAAGATGTCGGAAATTGGAATGGCGACGATCAAGCGCCTAAAGCAAAACAGAACGTTGTGACGAAAAGCTCGGAACCTTGTCAAATATGTTTCAAGACATTCCGCGATGCTTCCACGCTCAAACGACATATGTTGACGCATTCCGACCATCGACCTTACAAGTGTCAAGAATGCGACAAGGCGTTTCGACGCAAAGATCATCTAAACGAGCACGTCGTCGTTCACAAGATGGTTCGACCATTCTCGTGCCGCACCTGTGGCAAGTCCTTTTCAAGGAAAAACGGCCTGAAGACGCACATGATCCGCACGTCTCATCTCCTAGGATACAACGACGTGATCACCCCGGTGGAGCCCAAAGATCCGGAAGTTGAAACGGCCGACCAAGTAATCGCCAGTGATGATTTGGTTGTGGAAACTTTCACACAGCAAGATCCGGAAATAATAACGCCACAAGTACAACATGTCGAGGCGACTTTGGATGAGGCAAATCATCCCCCCGCAGATTTGGTAGTTAACTCTTTTGAGTTGTCAGAATCAACGCAAAAAGTAAAAGCGGCCGACTCTGATTCTTTTATCGTTTCAGATGAAGTGAGTGCAGCTGCGGCTCCTTTCGGCGAGAACGAAAATAATACGTTCGTCGAGCATCCGAAAAGTTGCCAAGATGAGACGACCGTGGACAAAGGAACTTCGCAGATCTCAACAGAACAAGTAGAAACAGAGGCAGAATGCGATAACTTAAAAGGACCCAATAATACTGTAAAAAAGAAGCGGAAAAGATCGAACGTTTCCGATAGAAACGAACAAAGTTGTAACGTTTGTAATAAAGTGTTTCGTGATGCAACCTCCCTGAAACGTCATGCCCTCGTGCACAGCGGTGAGCGACCGCATAAGTGTAATTATTGCGAGAAAAGGTTCCGTCGACGCGATCATCTCAAATCCCACGAAACGTCTCACCACAGTGGTATAACTGCACACAAATGCACGACGTGTGACGCAACGTTCAACACGCGATATGCACTAACTGTTCACGTGAAGTGCTGTAAGATTCGACAGGAATCACCGTCCAAAGTATCATCTACGACTGAAGAGGTTTGTGCACGCCGCACTTTCAATGTGCATCGTCTGTGATTTATAAAATAAAAGCAGTAAAACGCGTGCGCTGATTGGTCTATAGCTGTGTTTGCATTAGCCTGTGTAAACTGATCTGAGCTGAACCATTTAAATAAATCATTTTAAGAGAATTTGCTGATCAATCATGAATACGTTTTAGAGGAAAAATTAAAAGTATGTTTTTAATTTTTCTGTTTTGCTTTATTGTTATTTTATGAAAGAAATAAAAGATGTTTTTCGTGTTTGCACTGGCTTATGCAAACCTCGGAGACGTTCGTGAGAACTCTCGAGCAGGTGCAACCTTCGGTCTTGGGAATGCACTGATCTGCTCTCGAGTTCTCCCAAACATCACCTCGGTTTGCATAAACTTGTGAAAATACAGTAAACATCTTTTATTTCTTAACTGATCAATTTTGTTTCTTTTTCATGCGAACAGGTCAAAATTACCGGAGCTCCAGAGTCTAAGGAATGTCCCGTCTGCCACAAAGTGTTTAAAGATCCTTCGACTCAGCGTCGACATTTTCGGATCCATTCAAACGAGCGGCCTTTTCAATGCGAGATCTGTGCAAAGTGTTTTCGACGTAAAGACAATCTTCGGGAACATCAGCTCTGTCACTCGGACGAGAAACCGTTTTCTTGTACTGACTGCGGAAAGTCGTTATCAAGACGAAGCTCTCTTACAAATCACATGAACGTTTGTCCGGCACGAAAAGTCGCCCTAGCTCCAACACTGACGAGCGAAGAAAACGCCATGATGCAGGGACTTCAGTTCAGCGAGGCAGCAGTACAAAGTATTTGTGTCAACGGCGATCCGCAAGAGATTTCCGCCGCCCATCTCCTAGCTACCGGTCTCACTACCGTCGTTACGCCTTCGGATGTGATGTCATTTGATGTGACGTCATCTGGGGTAGCGTCATCAAACGCCGATGCACTACAGAACAATATAGAACAAGGAATACAAGAGGAGAGTGACGGACAAGGTGAGAATCCTTATACATGTAATGAATGTGGTAAGGTATTTCGTACCAAATGGACGCTAAAATTTCATCAACGTGTTCACACAGGGGAAAAGCCGCACGCATGTACCACGTGCGAACGACAGTTCCGACAGACGAGCCATCTGAAGGTACACGAGCGTACTCATTCCGGCGAACGACCGTTTCATTGTCACTTCTGTGACCGTGCTTTTATTGATTCATCCACAATGAAACGTCATGAACGTCTGCACAACGAACCTTCGCAGACGGATGCTGTCATCGCTAACGATAATGATGTCATGCAGAGTGATGTCGTTCGTACCACAAACAATGATAACATGTGTCATGGTGACGTCATGTCTCATGAGACCGTGGCCTTACCTGATGTTTCCGCCGACAATGGCCATAGTTTGATCGTGAAACAAGCTCATATAGTCCGGCATGATGACGAAGTCTGTGTTAGTGACGAAAGCGCAGCAATACAATTACTGGTAACGACAACTAACGAGCTTGGAACGAGTGATTCCTCGCAACCAATCAGCACCAGCGTTGTTGTCGGATTGAGTAAAACGGGAACGAACCTAGACGAAAATAATCTTGGGCAAATATTACGCGAGTGTATACGTAATCAAGAGGTGGCGGAGAAGATCCGTTGGCAACAGAATCATCCAAACGAAACTGTTGAACAATTAATATACATCCGGACTGAAACACCTACTGAATCTGAATAAGAGTGGAGGCAGGCCAATACTACTAGAACACACTTTCAAGGTGGTACTTAATGTCTTCGTGTTTAGTAATATGCAATTTTACCAGTTTGCCTTCGAAATATTACAACGGGTGCGAGTTCTAGATATCAAGTGTAATTGCTGTCCAATGACGTCATTCACGATATGAACAATAAACGTGTTCACCACAAGTATTTGAATGTTACCTAAAACATTCTCGCAATTGCTCGCTTACAATAACTCGCTCGTTTTCCTATAACGACGGCATTATCGATAAAAACTACTCGATTAAATGAAACAGACACAAATGTTAATTTAACGTTTTAATTGATTTGCGTGTTTTACCTAGCGTCATCGTGAGATATTAACCTACACGCGTTGTATACGATCAACCACGCAATAAAACTTCTGTATCTGTGGCAGATCTAGGGTACGTCAAAATAAATTGGCGTACGAAGCAAGTTTTTTGATGTATTTAAATCTCCAATATAGAGCCAAATTAATTGGTAAACTTTTCTTTGTTAGAAGTTCAAACCCAATAGTTTTGTTCTGCGGATATTTTGAATTTAAAATCGAGCGTCTGTAGTTTATTTCGACTAACGCTAGATCGACCACAGGTCTGCATGATTTGCTGTAACTTTTGTCCGTGCAGTAAGCAATTTGTTAATACGGAGGAGCGAAGAAATGCGAGTCTCAGGTCCCGTTTACCCTATACCGGATTGTTATAGTAGCAGGTTGAATATTCTTTGTGTTAAAAGGCAATGAAATTGTTCAACGTCAGAAACACATTCAAATAGAATAAATCTATCAGCTTAATAGCTTTTACTCCGAACAGTCACACCTTTAAAGCAAATGAAGATGTCGTGATGAGCGAATCCGGTATGGTGTAAACGCAGCCTCAAATTCCAGTGCTCTTCCATCAAACGTAAAATATCGTTTTGCCCCGATTTCGAATTCTATAATAATAATAAAAATCATCTCGTTGATTGACAGCAGTTTTTCGCTTTACCTTTATCTATCTGAAGTGAGAAACTCAATAGCGTACCAGGGAGTATCGTTACATGTTTGTAGGTGTTGTACTCTAAATCAAGATTACTACCGCTAAGGATGTCGAAACGTCTACACCGACACCATGAACTGGGGGAAGGCCCAATAAAAAAGTAGGGGTTGCCCCCTCCTGATATATTATTTCAAGTACTTTGGCAGTTCTACGTAAAATAATTGCCATACAAGTCGTGATGTTGCCTTGATTGATACAGTTTGACATAATACAGTTGTAAAAGTTGAGACTTTTTTATTCTATTAACTTTGTATAATTGTTCTCCCCTAACCATGTATGATGCTCAAAAATACCTTTTTCCCCACGCTACTAAGGACTCTACCAACGTGGATTATCTAAGTCTACAAACATTTAACAACACTCCCGGGCTCAAACCGCTCACTTTATTACAAAATAATTTGGACGCGACGAAGCGAACGAAAGCATCAGAATTGCCTCCCCAACACAGAATTAGAGTTATGCGCTATGCTGTTGCGTTTGGTTATCGTGACAAATTTCACTTTCGGTTAAATAACAGTTTTCATTTTAATTTGTTCGTATAAGGCAGCGTTCCTTTCGATTGACGTGTCCCTTGTATCCAGAAATCTTCAAATATGGATCTTCTTCGAATGTCTGGCAAGATGACTGGGATTATTGAAACCTCGCCCGCACGCCTTACATTTGTAAGGTTTTTCGCCAGTGTGCGTGAACATGTGACGTCGAAGATTACCGGAGATTGAAAACTTTTTACCGCAAATATCACACGCGAACGGTTTCTCCCCCGAATGCGTCCTCATGTGAATGATCAAGGCGCTGGGTTTCTTAAATCTCGTGCCGCATTCCTTGCATCCATAACGTTTTTTACCTAAAGAAAAGATTATATCATAAACAATTACAGAAACGTACATCGTTTGATTTTTCCAACCAGTTTACCTTGATTGCTTGAGGCCGTCCATTCCTCCTCACTGCTACTTTCGGACTTGGTTTCGGTACTTTTTGTCCACTGCCTTCCGACGGAAGACGTTGAATTATGCCTTCTCTTGTTCTTGCATGTTGAATTTCTTCTTTCGTTTACACCATCGTCATCTGGACTTTGTGAACAACCTGGTGTATTTTCACATCCATGATTATCTGTTGACAGACTTTGGTTCGCGTTACACGAGAAATGTTCCGACGTCTTAAGAGTTTCAAAATGTTGGAACTCGGAACCGTCTTGTGTAGTTCGAAGATCGTCTTCGCTCCCTTCTTCTTTCATCGAACCTCGCCGACTACTGACGTACCTCACTGTTCCATGAATGTCATTGGTTTCGCTCTTGTCGCTGATCACATGACGTTCGCTCAATCTATTCTCAACAGACAAATATCCTGTCGTATCCCTAGTCGAAATACTTTGATCACAGAACAACACCTTTTCAATGCTATTTTCGTCCATATCGAGTTGATACTCATCTCGTGTTTCGTGTAGACGACATTTGCTCTCGGATCTATCTTCAGCGTTCGTCGAAACCTTTTGATCACAATCAGATGGAGAGTTGTCCGTTGCAAAGTTGCGTTTGTTTATTGAACCACTTCGGCACATCTCTACTTCATCTTGCCCGAGTTCAAATTCGTTATTGTTGGCTTGGTCACTATGCCAAAAATCTTGGTCATATATGTAATATTTAGGATCATTTCTTATTCCACAATGGATCGTTTTGTTAATTTCATCGATCCCATCTAAGCCCACGACGTCGATTACTTCATCCTCCTCTCTGTCGTCCGAAACGTTGACTTTTGGAGCTAATTTAATAACGCTTGGCCTTTTCTGATTGATCACGCTAAAAGTGCTTGTTCCTTCTTCGTCTGTGATCATTTTCAATCTAGGCCGTGCTGCGATGAACCAGCTTCTCAAAGCACTTGCGTTC
Organism: Xenia sp. Carnegie-2017; assembly: GCF_021976095.1. Classification (NCBI taxonomy): domain Eukaryota; kingdom Metazoa; phylum Cnidaria; class Anthozoa; order Malacalcyonacea; family Xeniidae; genus Xenia; species Xenia sp. Carnegie-2017. The sequence continues at coordinate 8,655,037 of NW_025813488.1, read as the reverse complement.
GATTCAATTTTTTTGAAATGGACGTACGAATATGGAAAAAGAAGGGCTGACATCTCCTGATTACGTAGACTGGATCTGAAATATTTTTATATAAATGATATTTCATGTGAAAGGGGTGAATAAACCTCGATAGAAGATTACCTAAAATTGGTTACAATTTTACAATAATCCCTTTAAAATTGTTGCACCAGATGAAAAACAAATTCGTCTCAATTGTCACCACGAATGACGTGTTTGTGTAAATGTTTTGTAAAGATTTAGCTAAAAGTTGACTTCAGTACTAAGCGAAATAAAAAATATATACATAAAAGTACTTTGAATGTTGAAATATTCGATGCCTCTTTATAAAATTGATGATTTAATGTTATAATCAAAGAATAGCGTGCCATGGTGCATGGAAACTCTGTTGCGATACAGCAAAAGCCGTTCCGGTATTTGCTCTTCAAATAATTTACAGATGTGCCAAAAAGAATTGTAAATATGAATATCTTAAATGTATTTATTAAATATGGCTTGTGTAAAAATTATATGTAATGATCACATAAGCCAAACACAGTAAAGAAAATTCTAATAAGCTTAGCTGTCTTATTGTTGATTCATTGAGCAATAGGTGGGGAATTGAAACTAAACACCAAAATTTTACAGCCGAATCGTGTGATGAGGAAACCGCAACATTATTGCCGGGCGGTAAAAGCGCAGAATCGCCGGCAAACGCACAAGCAGAGAATTTGCGGTTTGTTTATTATGAATAATGCGAACAAATTGACGTACACTTGACAGATGAATTCCTGTGGTTTTTATCTTCAGACAGTGCTATAAAAACACTTAGCTGAAAACACTTTTACTATCTTCGCAGCACCGTTATACATTGAATCGTATCTTGCGTGCAACTTAAGAATCGGAAACATGTTCCTTTCAAACATTTCTCAAAAAATTCAAGAAATTCTTCACCCACACAGAAATCGACTCAAGCATTCAATCCAAAAATATTTGATCTATTTATTAATTTTGAATAATTTCTTAGTGTTTTGCGGTTAAAGAGTGAATTGGTTTTTATAAAAAAAAGGTGTTCTCTGCACGCCAACTTCCATTGTTGATTAACCCATGGAAACAAAACGCTGTTGAAATTTCTAGCGAATGATTAAAAGAAAGCACAAAAAGGAAAATTGCTTTATTTATATATATGATAGGAACATATCTGCGGTTTTCTAAATTGACTGCACACAATCTCTGATGAAAGAGCATATTTGTGGTTTACTGGAACAAGTGCGAATAGTCATTTATCGTGGCCAAATGCCAGCGCACAGCCGCAATCGAATGAAATTTCTCAATCGCAAAGCCCAACACATCCCATCAAATGGGAAGACAATTGCACAGAGAACTTGTCTTTATTTGAGAAAAAAAGGTCTATCTCGTTTGAATGTATGCTATCAAAACTAACAGTCCTCTCTCGACAGTGTTATTTCGGGAAAAATCCCAAAGGTTTCTTTCGGTTTGAATTTGAATTGTACTTAGCAATGTAAACAACGCGTGTTTTTTTCGTGGGCTTACTGCTCGGATATATATTGACTTCAACGGAAATGTTTCGTTGCACAAAGAAATAGACAAGTACTCTTCGGTCAATGGATCGCGCTAACTGCTGGCGTGAATGTTGAAAAAACTGTCCTATTCTCTGAGGTGGAATGAACGATTCGCCACTGTCGGTAATCTGATCATTAAATGTCACAACTGAGGCTTATAGCTATTACACCAGCCTTCAAACGTACGGCGTGCATGAAGAAGTCGCAAAAGGTCTCAAAAGTATTCAAGGACTTGAAACGAACTTCTTTGAAAGATCTCACCCCTTTTTGAATATAACAGATATTTATATACTTATACTTAGCTATAGTAAATGAAAGCACGTCAGTTTATGGAAAAGCATTTGTGGATAGTTGTCCTAATGTCATTCAAGGTGATGAGCACTATACTCTGCTACTACTGATCCATGAATAACATTCTGCACGAAACACGGCAACTGGCAAGGATAGGATATAGCACATAAAAACATAAAATACGACGATAGTTCATAGGAATTAACTAACCGTGTTCAATCATCGATATTTCATGAGAAACTGGTGAAGAGATAGCCGATGAAGCGCAAAATACTATGTGGAAATAGTTTGTAGATGCAGTCCTGTTTATGTTTATATTTGGAAAGACATACCTTTCTCTTAACTGAAGCCTTCGTATAAGTCTTCTTGCGCCACAAAATACTTCATTAATTCACCATTCATTTTATTCCTGTGAGAGAAAATAAGCAATTAACCAGTTGAAATACATTTGCACACGATGCATGGACCAGCAGTGTCTCGACTTAATAACATTATTCAGTAGTTGGGGATTTTTATACAAAGCGGACTTTTCCTCCATATTCACTTACTGGGATGAATGATCAGTATATTTGTCTTAATTTACCGATGTATTGCATGTAAAACCTAATTTTCGCTTCGATGTATTAACGTGCTGTAAGAAAAATGCAACTGGAGGCGACTGAATTTAAAGATGACTCGTTTATCCATTGGGTCTTACATATTGACACAATCCATGCAGGAGCACGAAGGTGTACTAGCAAACAAACACGTCTTTGCAAATTCCCAAGACACGAAATTTTTCATACGAGCAGGCTTCAATAAGCAAACCAGAATAATAAAAGGTTGCTGATTCTTATTTCCCTACATATGAGTTAGCTTAGCAACTACACCAAAAGAGAATCCTTGACTGAAAATTTGTGTGTTGCCATACATATTTTCCATGATGAATTGTGTTGGGGTGAGAAAGTAAAATAGATATTTGAAACAATACATATATAAGCTATACTTTGTTAGACATATATTTAGCTTATGGAACTATTCTTCATAAATATCTATATGATTGTTTAACTGACTTGAAAATATGGTGAACAATTTTATAACTGCATGTTTTTGTGAGTCAAAAATGCCATAGAGTTTCAGATATTGAAGATGTTAAGTGCATTTTTTTCATTATTTGTGGGAGACATAATGAGTGAGAATCCATTCTTCAAACAAATGATAGTTTTGAATTAGAGAGACATAACATGCAGACAAAAAAGTTGAGTAAATTTGGCAATCTAGCAAAGTAGAACATACCTACGGCAGCTGGAAAGCATCGGGAAATATACTGGAACACAAATATGCTGTCATTCAAAGCAATACAGTATGCAAAAAAAGCCACGTTAATTGAACATGTACAAATGGACAAGTAGACATTAGTCACGCAAAGAATAATATTTCTTGCTGTATCATATACTCTCTGTATGTACATAAATGTTTCATTTTATTAACATAAAACGCAGCAGTTATCATATGATAGTTTCGCCCGATTATTTGGAGATGAACTTTGTTGTAAAAATACACTCGGTTAGGATTGTGCCACATATAATTATACATGTGGATATAAAATGCCCCCTTCAACAATAACACTCGAATGCTACGAACTAAACATTCTCTGAACTAAATGTCTAAGAAATTGAAGAGCTTGGTACATTGTGCTTTAATGTGTTTTTGAAATAAAATATTTTGTTTGCAGTGCACATTAGCTTTAGTTACGGCCATTAAACCGTACAATAACGTCTCACCTCGCAGTTACAGCTACGTATGACTATCGTTGATGTCGAAAATCTCACGACAACAAAATAATATCATTAAGCTATGTTGCATATAAGATTCATGATGTAGGTCAAAATTATTGTACAAAATCTTTTTGTTGAGCAACCTTAAAGATAATCGTGCTTTAGTAATCTGTGCAAAGTTAATTTTAGCGTGTCAACATTGTAACTTTTGCCCTGTTCGCGAAACTCTTCGCGTGCAGCGGGAATAGTCTCCAACAAAAATTCGCATACAAAATTCGTGTTGTGCAAGGAATATAGAAATTATATAGTATCTTACCTGAGTTTAGAAAATACAACGTTTAAATCTTCACCCATCAAGATACAAACACCAAGTCTCATATACTACACAGTTGTGCACAAACGCTCCCAAGTCAATCCCTCAAGTTCAAAATGATACTGCCTTCGGTAACAAATTAATGCTATTTGCTATGCTTTCGGCGTATAATTTGCAATCACGCCAAGTCTACAGATGCCAGACTTTAGAAGTGGAGATACGCTTATGTGAAATGAAGATCGTCTGAATGCGCGTTGTTGCTTTTAAGACTCGCGCTTGTATTTCCCTAACGTCAGAATGTAATCATTGGATGACATGTTTCGTCATGAATGTGCGTGTAAGTTCGAGCCGAGCCGTTACGTCATAAATCGTCACGCGGCCGCAGCCAACGAGCGCATTTCTAGTTTACCTATTGCATAAATAAACCACATCCGACATACGTAATAAAATATCTGCGGTCTGCTAGAAACGTTTGAGATGGCGTACTTTGGTCGAATTTAGGATGCGAATGTTTAACTATGCAACAACAAACGACATGAATTAAGATTTAGCTGCTGATGCTGGGCTTGGTTGTAAGATCATTTCCTAATAATCGGACTTACATATCAACATGCATTCTTACCAAGAATAAAAATCTTAGGACGCCCAAATCGCACTTGACGACAGAAATTACATGCCCATGAGTCAATAATCGGGGAACATTGGGATGTCATACTTAATTTTGAGTAAAACCAGCAAGGAAAGTAAAGTGTAAAGACGACATACACAGAGCGATTTTAAGTTAACTTTGGTGAAATTCATAGAGGAGGCCACTCGAAACTCCACAATAAAATTGGAATAACCATTTTTACTACCAATTCTCCGACAATTTGAAGTTTTTCTTGCTTGAATAATCAATTAAAACTCGACTTTAAAGTGCAAATCAGTGACACCAACAACTACTAGTAAAACTACATCAACTGCATTACATCACCTACAACTATACACATCTCTCGTTGTAATCAACACAGGATGATAAAAGAAGGTTCGAACCGATTCTCTTCGAAAGAACTGTAATCTGACAAAGCTGTCCAATAAATTAGTAGACCGCGGTAGCTGGGCATGCAGTCTGCAACCCCAAATAATTTACTACTTTTCGTAGGGGTGCGCATTCCCAGAATTGATGAGACAGGGTTATGCAGTGTCTTTATTTGATAGAAAAGCCCACAGTTTTAGCGAGACCAACTTTTTCGGTCCTAAAAAAAGCTTCTGGATCGATCGACTTGTTCACGTTTCACCGAAGCTGGAGGGTGTTAGACCTCCGTACAGCCCTCTAATGAGCACTCTACTGCTGGGACCTTTCTTTTAAAACCTAGTCAAATATTTGAATTTTCAACCTCCCGTAGTCGGACATTGCTTCCCGCACGGCCCTGACAAATAACTTAAAGGTTTGTCTTGTAGTAAAATTGGGTCAATAAAAGAGCTTTTATGGGATGTTCATAAGATGATACTGTACAAATAAAGTTTATTGTATAAATGAATAACTCTTTTTCTTGTTTCCTCGAGATGATATGGCATGACAGACGATTTGACGAGTCGCCATTTTTTGATGCATCTTCTACAGTATACGAACAATTCTCTCGTCCCGACGTTTACACTGTAATTCTGATTTTATTCCTTGCTTCAAGCACAGATAATATTAAGACCTCGCGAGATATGGGATTTTCATTGTATCGTATACGATAACGCTATCTGAAAACATGTAGTATGCTGTTAGTTTTTAACAACATGTCTCATAGATACTAAGGCAATTGTTCCACGCCCTACTAATTAAAGAGTTAAACTCTGTGAACTTTGAAATGGCAAAGTAATAAAACATACACTAAATATTACATCCAATTAAACTGAAATGGGATATCAACAAGAACATATAATGACAAATTATGTCGTATGTACGTAAACGTGTACAAACGCGTCGTTTTGAACATTCAACTTAGGCTATGTTGTAGAGAATTGCACGCTCACACGAAACCTGCTTTTCAAACATTCGGACGTATTGGATTTTGTGTCATTTCAGGTTTTGCCTTCGTGATAATAAAGATCATTTTACTTTATATAGATTTTTGGAGACACGGTGCTTTTAGCCACGAGTCTATACGATATCGAAATATTAGACTTGCATTTAGCTTTAGTCTCGTATTTGAAAGAATTCCTTGATGGATTAAGTTCTTAGATTTTGTTTGAGACAATTTATCCCGAAGGAAAATAGAAATTTCATTCTAACACTTTTATGTAAAGACCGCGATGCACACGAGCAATTTTTACTTTCCGAAAAGTTGATCTTATTTATGCGTTGACAATATATCTCGTCACAAAATATTTAACTATGTAACTCTATAACTCCATCACAATGATACCATCCCCTGGCCAGCCCCAGCACCGCCGTCCAAATGTAATACAGATTGCGAGATGCATTGACATGGACGACACTGAGACCCATAAAATCTCTACGGCTATACAAAGAACACCAAAGAACTTATAACTGATTATCGTTCATGCACGCTGGAAAAAAAATTTACCGAACGATTGCGAATCTTGTAGACCTATCTACGATCATGTTGCGCTCTCAGGTCAATTCGATACTCCCGAAAAACTTGAGTCGCCACTTCAAATTCTCCTGATAATGGTATAACTTTGCGCTTGTCGAACATCGAAATATGGCGTTAATTTGAACACGAGTCGGAATCAAAGAAAATAGGCAATTTTGCATCCAGCACTTTCCACAGATATATATAGTCCATGCAGCTGTCTTATTACGTACTGTTCACATCCAAAGTAGAAACACATGTGGCGACATTTTGATTAATACAGCAAGATATCGAAACGTACACACAAACTCTATGAAATGGAGACTTCAAATATGATGAGAGTGATTTCCCTTAACTACGAAGCCATTCCTATCTTCGCTGCTGAATGAGATACATATGATAGGCGGTCTTGCACATGAGAACAAAACCGAGTTACATATAAATACAGGTCCACGATCTTTGCCATGACTTTAATCAAAGTTAAAGAGTTGCTAACATGATAGCCTCTTAGCCATACCGCAACCCAAATAATTTTAAACGCACAAAGCCCAGCCTTCACAAACTCAAAGCAACAGCGGCCGAAATTTGAAGTCATGTTTAAAAAACCATCTTAGATCGCTTCAAATTTCACGTCGCGGGAATTTCGCGACGGGAGTAGAAGCATGCTTCGCCATGAAACATATCACATATCTGTGCAATGAAACAACGTCTGTTCCTTACACGTATTGTCGTAAAAACACAACACAAAGCTTATTTACATCGCAATAAGGTTAGGAGACCCTCAACGCGATAACGTATGGTAAATAATGTGATTACGTAGTCGGATATTGTATCTCCCATCATTTAACGCGCCTTGCGGTCGTGAACGCGTCACTCAGGTCACGTTGTGTACGACTGGAACCTGACCACGTGATGCTATGACGATTTCGAGCGCTCGCATTAATCAGATTCTGACGTTTGGAAACGTAAATGAGGACTTTTAAATCAACCGAGCTTATTATGACAAACCTCATTTGCAGTAAGCGTATACTCGAGCAACACTTAAGCAAAATCGAAGATTGTCATAATATCGCACAGACGACGTTTCCCGAAGCAAGGCTGAGACTTAGAACCGCGAGAATTGTCTTCGCTTTGAATGAGACACTTTTGACGAGGACCGTCTCACTCGCTGGAATTCGGCGAAGTATTCGAGCTAAACAAAACTTTAAAACCTTGCGATATCCAAGAGCAAAGTAAGTGTACTTTCTATTGACATTTAGAGACTATACAAATTCGTATGTAATATATGACTGCGATATAAGTTCATCGATGTAAAAAGTGCATCAACGTTTTTTTCTCACCTAAATGCAGAGACGCGCATTTAACATGCGAATTTTTGTCCCATGGCGGAGCCTCTGTTAAGACCATGTACGTCCGAAGTATTTCTCGCTCTCCCATCATATACATGTTCGGAAACATTCAGACGCTCTTATTGTCTGGTTGCCTTTTTTTTAGGTCATGTACACCACAACCAGCTATGTGAGCAGATACTTCCCAGCTTTGGACACCATTTTAACGTTCCCTGTCGTGTATTATGGTTACCGCAACTCTTCGGCAACTCATGCGAACACTTATCCTAGAAGCAATAAAGGTTTTATTGAAAATGGGAGCGCTTACGAACGGCCGAGTGTGATTAAATTTGTGCCAAAATTTTGTACGAAGGCGGCGACTTTGAATGATGAAGTGTACGAGATGACAAGAGAGCGCGGAAATTTCGAGAAGGAAAGTTTTCACGAGCAACTATGCGGATTGGAAGAACGAAGATTGAACAGCGAAAAACGTTCTGCTATTCTCATGGGACATCACGATCATCATGACTTGAGAGAAACATTTGAAGGGGTACATATGTGCAATGAGGGATTAGAAAAAGTGGACTGCGAATCGTGCTGTGAATCGACTGATGGCGGCGAGCTAGGAGAACCTGCGAGTCCTTTAAATGATCTGATGTATAGTAAGCAAGCATGTGACGATGATACAAGATCGACATTGAACAATGGTGTGGTAAAACAGTCTATATCTGAGATGAAGGCTATACTTGATATCGAAAGGTACAAAGTAAACGAGGCAAAAAAGTTGAGCAGTAATTCAAAAGCAAATGAAGTCAAAATCCCCAGAAAGAATCTTGACAAAAAGGCACACGGTGAGTATGGAATATGGTCTACACTCTACATAGATATTTTCAATCAGCATTTTGCTTAACTGCCAATTAAAAATTGTTAAAAATGGAGCAAATACCATCGTGAATGGTAAAGAAATAAAGAACTTTTTTAAAGCTTGTGTCTTTTAGCTTTTAGAATTGTTGGGTTCGTGTTCTGGTTTTAAACAGTTCTTTTAAGAAATATTTCTTTATTACTTTGACCTTTCACCATGGTATTTGCTCTTTTTAAAACAATTTTAACTTTGTCAGTATTGAACTACCATTCTATTAAAAGCTTCTTCAAATAATAAGGCACGATCTTTTCTGCAGAGGCGAAACGTCATCAATGCAAGGAATGTGGCACGAGATTCAAGAAACCCAGCGCCTTAATCATTCATATGAGGACGCATTCGGGGGAGAAACCTTACGCATGTGAAATTTGCGACAAAAAGTTCTCCATCTCTGGTAATCTTCGTCGTCACATGTTCACGCACACTGGCGAAAAACCTTACAAATGTAAGGCGTGCGGGCGAGGTTTCAATAATCCCAGTCATCTTGCCAGACATTCGAAGAAGATTCACATTCAAAGCTTAGTCAATCTTAGGTAATTAGATTTGTGAACTGAGCAAACTTGGAGAATAAAAACAATACATCATACAATTGATGATTTTGAAGTAAGAAGATCGAAGTAGGGCAGCTGCGATGTAAATAAATTTTGGTTTCAATTTGAATTCATAAGTAACAATGGCAAATTGTCTTTAAGATGACAGAGGTGATATTAAAGATCAATGAAAAAAAATTGTTACTTGCTTGTTACTTATAAAAATACAACGTCATTCCCTAATTATAACTGTTTAGAAACAGGTCATAAGCTCACCTCAATAACAGCATTCCACCAATAACAAGTGATGGGAAAAAATCCATGATCAACAACTGATATGGTTTCACTGTTCTTCCCAGTTCGATTATATTTCCAATTACAATGGTGTTTCAATCATCTATCTTTGTGGCAGGTAACTGGCGGACGATAGCCCGAGCCCTTGAGAATTCTTAGTTTAAGATAGTTGCCAAACTCCAAAGTCACAATCCCAACTATTTGCTAGCTTCATCAACATCACAATCATTAAAAAGTCGATTTATCAGGAGCCAAATAATCTTCTCTCGGCAAATCTGAAAGTGATAACGATCCTATATCATCATTCGCGAATATAACACTCGACTTGCACACAATTTATGTGACAACCCAGTAATGTCTTGTGCGTGTTTTTGTCATGTTATACAAATCTTCATCACGCAAACATTTACTGCACGAGGATTGAAGCATTTTTACAACTGTTGAGAGTGAAGGGACGAGGAAGGCTGGGATGGGGTTGAGGTGGTTGAGGTGATGCGGTGTCGTGTACCCCTACAGTTGTTTGTAACACCTTATTAAATATAATTTTATATCAAATATCAAAATATTTTACGCACACAGAGAGCTGCGTGTGCAAAGCATTTCCGACATATTATGATTGAATGTATAGATATAGCAAAGTAGACATGTTGTTTGTGAAAATGCAAACACCAAACAACTGGAATCGAAAGGACGTTTACTGGTTTTCAAATATACTAATTTACCAGCTTCTAACTGTCGTTCGATATCCGACAGCTTCGGTAAAGTAAAATGTTTTAAAACCAGAACGTCTTTTTGTATGATAATCAAATAACTTGTGAGAGAAAGTGTTACGAGAATACTGTATGAGATTATTTAATGACAGGAAAAATTTCTTTTCATAGAAGCCAAGCTTATTCCACTTTTAAAAATGTACATAACTTTCGCTGTTTTTCTGTCGTTTGAACATTTACTTAAAAAACCGCTACATTTCTACGTCAACAATATTCTATGTTTTCGTTGTTCATCAAAATGAAATAGCTACTAAAAGAACCTTTTATGATGATTGAGCTAATGAGCCTTTTTGTTCAATATTTTTACATACGTGCAGACGTTTTTTAACCTCGTGCTGAGATCACTTAGCTACTGAGAACAAGTGGAGAATAGTTAGCTCAACTACAAGTGGGATATGGCATGTTATATATATGTGAATGTTTTATCAAAATGCTTCCTTAATTAACTTTCATTTATTATTACGACTTACAGCTACTACGAATACATGCATGCACACTTTAAGTATGCTCTTTACCAATCTTTATGAAGTAAACACAATACAACGCGTGCGCTGATTGGTCTATAGCTGTGTTTGCATTAGCCTGTGCAAAACGGATCGGAGCTCATTATGAGCTCAACCAATCAAATCAATCAGATCTGCTATCCAGTTCTCCAAAGGTCTCCTTGATTTGCATAAGCCTGTGCAAACACAGTAAATAAAACTAAATATTTTTTATTTCTTAAACGTGATTGGGGTTTATGTTTGGTTTGAAGTACAATGAAGTACATTATAAACGTTATAATTTATAAATCTAAAGAGTTCATCGCTTTGTCGGATTGACCATCAAAAACCTGAAACCGCAAAACTCGTTGATATTAGGTAAGCAGTTTTCACCAGTTATTGAAGTTGACCAGGCGACCACTTTTATCTGGAGCGCAATGGTATACGAGGGAGGAATAGGGTACACAGTTGTGCAGGAAACACAAAAACACACTTCAATGAAATTTTTTAATGAAAAAAATTATGCGGCTTCCGTTTACATATCAAGTATATCGACATGTTATCACAATTGAAAAATGGTAAACTAGTGGAATATTTCAATACTCGTTTCTAGTACACGGACGTTGAAAAAAATCAAGATGCCCACACAAGATATAGATCAATAGTTTCAAGGTTTCGAGTGAGCCTCATGTGCTGCAGCATTATCAACGAGATAGGATGTGCGTATCACTCAGGAAAATATAACGACTGAAAATCGTTACCTAAGAATCAGAAAGATCAAATCCTACCTTTCACTGTTCTCCTATCAAAAAGCTTTGTTTTCATATGTTGCTACACGTTGCTTGCGTTGCTATTGTACGGTTTGACGAACGCCAAAAACCATGAACACCGATGGGTTCTCTATCCCATTGCGTTAGCTACACTTCCTTGATCGACGGTCCGCAGCTTCTCGTCCACCGTCCTGTCACATTGGCAATTGTCTAAAGAGATGTTTCATAAAATTTTAGGATTCAGTTCTTGTATTTCTGACTGTCATAATAGCATAAGACAGTCAATAGCAATAATTTGCAAAGCACATGATTCAAAAATATATTATTCATAATATATATGTGGGTAAATATTTATTTCATGCAAAACTTGCATCGCATTTCCCTCAATTTCAACATAAATAATAATACATCAAAAATAGACCTGCAACGTGTGCTCGTCGTCGAACGCAAAACGCATTTACGAATAGACGCAATAACCGTACACTTTTACATCAAACGATGTTTGATTGAGTTTATTGACGCCATGAAAGTCAATTGTACGCTTGTTTTTGACGTCATAAAGGAACTTTCTTATTCATCACTTACGTCAAGCAATACAGCTACCGCTGCGCTCTGTCTGCTGTCCCGTGTTGAATCATCAGAATGCACACGTACACACGAAGTGGTAAATAACTTCGATTGATCGATTTTTGACGCGCTTATAACGGAAAATTTCACGCATATGTGCTGTTTTAAATAGAACCAGCAGATCGAAACGTTTTCGAGGCAAAATCTCGATGTTTGCATCGGAAAATCGATAATACATATTGCTTGACTTTTAAACGTTTCAAGAGGTCATGAAACGCTTGAAGGTACGGCAAAATAACATTAGAAAATAACAGTAACAGTAACCTTAGAAAATACAGCCTGACAATACTTCCAATGGAATAATACAACATGTTATTACATGTACAAAGGAATTATAGAATGGGTGTAGATGTTCGGTTTACAGCGTTGAAATAATCTATAGTACGTTGCTATCGTTTTTGAGATGTGAATGTTCTGACGCATGAAGCCCCTCATTTTGAACTTAGGTAGTCAGTGTGATGTATACTTGGAAGCTAGTCCATTGGGCTTCTCACTTTTCTTTGACTCGCTTGCTAGCATCACCTTATTTCAAATTTTAACATGCGCTTAGGGGCAGATTAGATGAAGCTAGCTGCTTGCGCAGTTCGAATATAATGGTATTCTTTTAAGATAAACGGAAAATTTTCCCAAGTGTTAGATATCGTTCGCCAAAAATATGCCATCTCGTGTACATTGTCAGAAGGTTGATCATTTGCGACAATTGTTTGTAATTTAAAACGGAGCGCGCTTCGACGGCATACGTTTAACCAAAACAAGTCTAAATTGTACGTGGACGTTTATCTGAAATTTTATACCGTGAATATTGAGCTTTGACGAAAATACGAATCACGAATGCAGTGAAAGCATAAACACAACGGGAATGCGGCCGAGTCCTTCTCATCGTAATATACACAGGAAAATTTTTAGAAGATCCGTGATCCATTCATGGACAGAGAATGTTGATTTGCGAAAAATCATTATGGGTATTTGAAAACCATTATGGATTTTATATAAGACAATAATGGAGTTTAGAAAAAATTTCCAAGGATATTCACGTTCATCGTGTTCTAATTAATTATAGAACTCGAATGGAATAACTGGATGTTAAATTTGCGACAACAATACATTTACATTCACGATAATCTCAATTCACAAAGAGCAAAATTTTGTGCATCTCTAATAATAATAGTAAGAATAAGAAATTGGTGCCGAGTGCAAACTACTTTAAAGCAGGTTCGTTCAGTAAGCAGGCTGCTGCAGCTCCGAGTATAAATAATGAGGACTTGAGAAGATATCTATAACCTGCAATGATAGTTGACTAGCAATTTATCCGCTACGATTGTCCGACAACCATCTAACGCGGGGGAAGTCTTGGGGAGGGGGGACGTTATTTGGTATCATAACGTTGATTGTAAGTTAAGAATACACATCATTAACAGTGAAAATTTTTACCTTTTCATATTACTCCGTGACACAACCTTGATTTCATATTGATAATATTGGCAGCTAACTCTCGCGTAAACCTCACATAGCCTCAACGACGCATCGACGTCCCAGATGATCGTCACTAACCGTAAAAATTCTTACCATTACCCATCCTTAAACTCGACGGCGAAAAGTTGTCTCGAGAACGATAATCGGAGCTAGCAACTGTCTAGTTCTTCTCCATCACACCATCTTAAGCCATGCACGACTTTCAGCAGAAACTGAAACAAAAGAAAGCACATCGTTAAGCTTAGACAAACTATGTTATGTTGAAGTCACCTGCATTTCTGACCGCAACTAAAGTAGAAGTCGACAGATAATGTCAAAAAAAAATGTAAAGAGAAATTTGCAAAGCGATAGGCACCGATTTGCGAAGAGGATAGTACAATGTACTATAGCAGTCCAGTTCACTATACAAACGTTAGAACTTCGAAGAAATCATTTAGTCCGAAAACTTACTTCGAATCTCCATTAACTGCAATACACAAAACTAGAATACGATGGAAATAGATCTGCAATTTCTGCCACGTGCGTTCATCGTAGAACGCGAAACACGTCTGGCAAAAGACGCAATGACCGCATGACTTTACCACATCAAACGATTTTCAACTGTGTTTCGTGACGCCATTCAGGTAGCATTAGCATGCAAACACGATCAATATGGCTGCATGCTAGTTTTTGACGTCATCAGCGAATTCTTTTCCAATCATTTACGTCATGTACGGCCTAGTGCCGGCACGTGTGATGTGTTCATTTACTTTGTATACAACAACAACAACAACAACGGAATAAATTTGTCTATTTTTAATGATCAACCGCTTTCGTGATGTTGACCTTTATAGAATAAAATTCGAACAAGTATGGCGTGATTTTTGTCTGGCTTTATTGGGAATCCGTATCAAGTTGCGTGATAACAACATTCATTCATTGAGACTACAAAGTACGGGTCGAAAAATTTTAATCGAGATTCGAGAAATGCTTATCCGGTGGTAAATGATTTCGATTGATTAATTTTCAAAACGTTAATCGCTGCGAAAATCAATTTTGCGTTCGTGCGCTTCATGATCATAAGCAACATGCTCGACTGGTCAGAACTCAGAACGTCTTCGAGGCAAAATCTCTTTTTATCGTGAAATGGATGAGCGACTTATGTTTCACTAGAGCATGAATTGTATGAAGTTAAAATAAATGACAAACCACTTTCTCCAACGGTAGAAAATACAGCCTGACGATACTTACAATTTACAATGGAAGAAAAGAAAATATTATCGTATACGCATTACACAGGCGAACTTTATGATGTTTTGACTGATTTGAAAGCTTCGTATTGCGAAAGTCGATCAAAGATGCACGAGTAAATCCTGGTTTGAACCTGATATGTATATGTATGCAAACTCAATAAAGTTGCATAAGTTGATGAACAAATATAACGATGAGATAACAAATTGAAGTCTTTTGTGTCGTGCGATTTTTAAGCCAGCCAGTAGAGAGACTTGAGCAAAAGCGTTCTTACAAACTTATCCAAACTTTATCGATGGGATAACTCTTAATTATAAGCCCTGTTGTTTCTTTATGATATGAAGCGATCATAAGCGAGACTAAAAACTAGTTACGATAATCTGTGAATTCCTTCATCATTTACTGACTTGCAAGTCATCCGTTAGGGAATAGGAATTTAGGCTTGACTCCGGCGATTTCTACCGCTAAGGTTGTTGAAACGTCAGTCAATATCAACACCAACAGTCCTTCTCAGGACTCTACTAACCTGGACGATCTACATCCCCAAACACGGGACAAAGATTTCTCACTCAAGACGTCGGTTGCAAGGTAACAATATACATCATTTCTACTACAAACTTCTATCTTCTCATGTTGCTCCATAACCCAGCGCCTTGACCTCGTGCAAACGACCCAAGACAATAAACCTCCGAAACGACAGGTTCGCAAATCGCAATCCGATTCTTGTTGATTGTTAAAGTAGTAACAATTATTTTACACACCGCAGAATTTGTGACCACAGCGAATGGCGATTGTGGCACCAATTGTCACATTGAGGATTTACTCATAATTTCTTATTAGTACCCTCAATTAATTCGATGTTTTGCTATGATCGGAACAAAAGAATTTCAAAAGCAGAATAGCTTTGCAATGCGATGGCAAACATGTGCTCATCATCGAAGACAAAACGGATTTACCTACTTACGCAAAACTGCACACTTTTTACGAAACTGAGGTCGAGGAGGTCAATGACAAACTGCGTTGGCACGCTTGTTTCTGACGTCATACTCATTTAATATCACACATCACAGAGCGCGGCTGCCACGCGTGTGCTTCCATGTACGCATTCCTGTGTTTGGCATTGTATGAATTTGAATATTTTGATTTTTGGACGTAGCAATATCGCGATTTGCGTCACTTTTCAAATAAACAGTATAATTATCACAGGATTTTTGACATCGGGCATTTCTTTGACCAGGTATGGTGTAGTTTGTGTTGTCCACTATACATGTTAGAGCTGCACGAGGCACGATGCTCGATTATTGGACCGTTAAATATTGGAACTTCTCTTTAACCCACGCAATCTAACATTTCAGCCACTACTTTGTGCCTGCTTCGGTTAAATCTGCACTTCTTCTTGCTACGAAAGCCGTTCAACACATGCATGGTGGTCGGTTATTTTTTTCACGATGTTGGCGGGCTTTCAAGTAAAGTGGCCCTTTCTCTTAAATCGATACTCGATAATTTCGACTACTTCGAAGTACAGAGGAATGTCGCAGTCGTAGCAGCTTGTTTAGATGGTTTTAGTGATATTTGCTCCATTATATTTTATATATTGCAATGTAATATAATATCTATTGATCTTTATATTGCACAGTATTGTGTTCGTTTGAATATTTTTCCTTCCTCGCAGCGAAATGTCTTTGCATCGTGAAATCAATGACACAAATACTGTTTTACTTTTAAATTAATGCGACGCACGAAGATTACACAAAACAACTTATCTCTTTTGTTAAGCCAAGAAATTGCACCATGACCATGCTTTACATTATATAGAACACTACGCACGCACACACTCACCGAGAAATTATATATTTGATTGACGTTAACTTTACTTTCACGTTAGCATTTAAACATTAGTGTACTGACAAACTGTTTTGTGATATATTTTGCTTTGCCCTCGCTTGAGTTATGACATGAAAGGTGTTAAATTTGAAATATATGCTCTAGTCCAACTATTATACTATGAATAGTCTTTGAAATAGACTGTCTTTGTATGCTATGTACTTGCGTTAGACATTAATATCATAATTTCTGAGCAACGACAAATTTAAAAAACATTTAATAACAGCGACGATTTTTTAATAGCAAAAATCTTTCGACATTTACAAAATGCCATCTTCAGTGCAATATACATTATAAAAAAGATAACTATATATAAAGCCTGCTGATGTTATATATATAAAAATTTGAAATATGGGGTACTTCTAATGTATATTACCACTACTTAGATTACCACTACTTAGAATGTTGACCAAGGGTATACTGCGACCTGCCAGCCCTCTCTCCAACACACAGCTGAATGCATTTTAAAAATATTCAATGTTTTAGATTTTCCGGTGTCATAAGATGTGCTTTTTCACAAAACAGAAGCTATTTTGAGAACACAAAGTAATTTGCTTGAGAGTAAACAGAGGATGTAAAGACTATAAAGCTGTAGCATGTCTTTCAGTAAACTACCAAAAAGAATTCACATCACAATTTAATTCACATCATAATTACGATTATTTTATTGAGTGCTAGTTGATGAAGGTCTGTCTGAAGTGTATAACATGATCACATTTACAAAATCTGGTCAAAGCTGCTGAGTTTTGTTCATATGGAAGTCTTTGAATCAACTAGTCAGTAAATCATAAAGAAAAGAGTTACAGCATGTAGGATATTTGTCATGAAAGCATGAATGAAAATTTCACTTAGATTCAGTTGAAAAATTCTTGGTTTTAGCAACAATTCTGATTTAGAAAAAGCAGATATAAGATAGCCTAAATTTGCTGTTTTATTTTCAGGTTGAGTATTATCCAATAACACCCCCTTATCACTTGCACTCTGGGTTTGAATGATAATCTCATTAGCAACAAATGTACTTTTAATGGATGGTTGAGTATCAGAGGATTAATCATGACTTCCCTTTGTTAAAATCTAGTTTATTTGTTGCCATCCATGACTCATTTGCAGTTTTATAACCTTCACTCTTTGTATTTCGAGGCATGGTGTTAGTTTTGCTTGTAACAAATTATTTGTAATATATATTTAAAGTAAATTATTCCCTACTTGCTCCCCATTCCTCATAAATCTGTTAAAACTTCAATGAAGTTTTGATAAAAATATCTTCTAAATTGAATCAGGAAATGCTAAATATGAATATTGATTTCAAGAATCCCCAGGGCTGGTTATAGCATCAAACAGATATATATTAAAGTATTAATGGTGAATATTGATATTAATGTTGAAAAATGATTGAATTTTTTTCAAAGAAGTGAACATATTTTAGGAAATGACATCTGCAAAGGATTTTATTGCATATGAACGGTGTCCACCATTTTGTGAGAATAACTGCCCCAATGCTGGAGATCATCACAGACTTCTGGTTGCGATCTTGAATAGTCATAATGACCATGGCTTCAAAAAGTTTTGTAAAAGAGCTCAACAATACCTGAAAGAAGGTTGGAAGGTTGATGATCCAATAGAAGATATCAATTGTGAGTACCGGTACCCTCTCATTCACTGGGCAACGGTCCTTGGTAAAACCAAGGTACTCAAATGGTGCGTGAGGAATGGAGTGGACCTAATGAAGAAACATGGACGAAGAAGTGAAACAGCATTGCATCGTTTGATGATTTGCGGGTATACCCCATTGAGGGAAAAATGTCACGACATCCCTAAGAGATTCAAGAAAATAGTAAACATTTTGAAAGACCTTTTGTCGGTGAAAAATGACAACCGAGACTTGCCCATTCATGTTGCTGCCAAGGTCTTGGTGGAGAGACCATTGGTGAATGACCCACTTTTCAAAATGACATACACTGAGATGTTGAAGATACTTGTGGACATGACTGCAGATGTCGACCAAGAGTTGTTGAACTATCGTAATGTCGATGGTGATACCATCATGCATATTTTGGCAAAGCACGACAGAGGTGCTGAGATAATTGACGTTCTTGGGCAGATGGATGCGGACTTTACTTTGATCAATGCCGAAGGACAAAAACCAATCGACATAGCGAGAGAAGCGGATGCAGCAGATGTTCTTGAGCTATTGACGGACGAGGAAGAACATGCCGATGACATCGGAGATGTTGACCTTATTTCTATATCAAGTAATGAAGACGATGATAAAAAGGACTACGACTCAATAAAGAATCTTATGCAAAGAGCAAAAATTGAATCCAATATCGACACTATTTTTTTATTAGAGGAAGAAGTCTTGACCGACTCCAATTGCAACGTTGAAAAAACAAACCAGGACGTGTCTGATGACAGTTTGTTTTCGATGACGGATGATCACAATAGAGTGGATATGATGTTAACCCCTTCCCTTAAAACGACTTCGCCAGCAATAAATGAAAAATCGTGCGAAGGAAAGACGGAGGCGCAGATGAATTCGGAGTCGAAACGAAAGTCTTCAACAGATGAAGGGACTTGCAAAAAGAAAGTCAAATTTTTCACGGATGAAGGAAAAGAAAGAAAAATCTATCCTAAACTTGAAATTCCGTTGAATATTACGAAATGTACGTCCGTTAAAAACCAAGCGAGGAAGAGTTCCGCCACGGTAAAAATTGCTCCTGTAGTTTCTGGTGCAATTTCAAATTCCTCCTGCAATGACACCTCGCTAATTTCATCATCAAGAACTTTGACGACAAACTCATCAGTGCTTGATAAAGAAACGTCGAGTGAAAATGCATCTTTTTCAAGAATGTATGATGAGGGAACGAGTAGTTCGCCTGGTAAACTTTCCAAATTCACATCACAATCGTGTGATGAACGGTCTGTAACAATACACGAAAGAAAGCACGAGGATCTCTTGCAATCGAAGCAAATGAACTTGACGGTTGTTATTGAAAAGGCATCCACCACCTCACCATCAAAGTTTGCATCTGGAAAACACAATTCACTCGAGAGAAAGACAATCGGCGACTCGGACAAGGAAGATTTAATTACTGTGAAGAAAGAAACAGAGCTAGCAGTTACTACTCCCTCGAATAATGAATCATCTTTATTGGCCATGGAAGAAGGCGAATATATCCCCCCCCCTGGTTCATTTTCATCAGTCGAGAATTCGAGCTTGGATCGCTCGGAAACACAAAGATCCAACAAAAAACTTGAAAATGTCGTTGCAAACCTTCGAAGAAGAGCGGAAAAAGCAAATCGGACTTCAGACCCCTCTGATTGTTTATCCAGCTTGGATTCAGCTGCTCGTGACGAGGAAGATAAATCGGCCGCATCAGCTGTAGGAGTCAACGATTGTTTACCAGAAGTAAGTTTGACAGGAAAGAGTTCTTGTACCTCAAAGATTTTCCAGTGCAGTAATAATCAGTGTACTGATGGTAAGACAATAGACGATGATAATCGGCAATCCAGGCCGACGGCGACAAGAACAACAACAAACTCAAACGTTCAGGAAATGTCTTTAGTAGATGAAGGAGATAATCCAAGAAGGTCAAATGAGCATGAAAGAAGCGATCAAGAGAAACCTTCGAACGTCGATGCAAACATGTTGTCTACACCTTCAGCAAGCACGGACAAAACTACGGAACTCTTGACGAAGGAAACAAATCGTGTTATTGCTGATGACAACGAACACGTTCAATTTAGTGAAGAGTTTCTGGACACGTGTCCACGAAACACTTCGACAACAAACTTGAACGCTAGAGAAATGTTTTCAAGGAAATTCAGCGAAGAATTTCTGGACACTTGTCCAAGAAACACAACGGCGACGAACTCAAACGTTCAGGAAATCTCTTTAATAGAGGAAAAAGGTGATTCGTGTATTTCAAATAAGCCTGATTACAAGGACTCTTCCGACGGCAATGTGAATACGTTATTTTCACCGTCAGTAAACCAAAACAAAAAGTCTGAACTCTTAAAAAAGCAAAGAAGTTGTGGTATCGATTATGACAATGAAAGTGTTGTAATTAGTGAAGTATTTCCTAACACTTGTCCAAGAAGCACTTCCTTAACGAACTTAAACGTTCGGGAAGTGTCTTTAGTCGACGAAAGGGATGACCCAAGTACGTCACGTGGACACGAAGAAACTATGTACAAAAATACTTCGAACGTCAGTGTAAACAATTCGTCGTCGCCGCTAGTAAGTTTACGCAAAGCTGCTGAAATCTTAATAAAACAAACAAGTCTTAGGGATGACAATGTAAGCGCTCCACTTAATTGTGAATTTCCGGGTACTCTCCGTGAAAACATAGTTAGGTCATCCTCCTCTTTGTTTGAACCAAGTCGTGCTATTCCTGCTGTTGAAGATGGGAATAAGAAGTCCACTATGCCTGGAACAGTCTTGTCAACCTTACTTAAATCTGAGCGTCGCGAAGTTTCGATTCCAACGACGAAACTCTCTCACATAGCTGTATTAGAGAAGTCATTCTACGCTCCATGTGACGGTAGCAATAACACTGTTGATTCCCAAGGACAAAAGAGGATTTTTAATGTACCACAATATGGCGTTGGCAAAGAGTTTCAAGAAAGAATTTCTAGTTCCGTACCACTGCCAAGAAACATTGCATCTAGCTTGTCTGCAACATCAACCGACCCAAGTAATATTACCAACAATCATTTACCTATCCCATCAAATGCTGCCTTCACGACTTCCGTCTTTAACGAACAGATCCGTGCTGTCTTGTCTACCGCTCCGTCTCAGTTAAAACATTTCTCTAACAGTGTGTCATCGTCGCAAACATCAGTTGTCCAAAGTCTTCCTAATTTATCCACTCGTCCCATTATAAACACCAACATAGGAAATCATCCAATAGTTATCGGACCTTACGGACAATATGTTCAGTTTTTGGTAGGCCACCAACTTGGGAATAATTCACCCCAGATCGTGTCACCTAATGTGGGCACCAGATATGCGCAACAAGCAACTGTTGACGTAAATCGAGCGGACATTTCCGCAAACCAAGGATTAATTTCTGCGAGCGTTACAGGCCGTACTTTCGCTCCATTAAGGTTTGTTGCTCAACCTTCTAAAAACACTGTACAAACGTGTACTTCAACTGGAATTGATAGAAGTTTCAAGCAAAACTTGACGACCGTACCCACCTCGTCCTCGCACCTATCGCCATGGCGTTCCTATAAATGTAAAGATGTGCCTGCAAATGTTCTGCATGCCAGACAGCTTCAGCATTTGTTGGTTGGAACTTCATCGACTGCTCAAAGTATTACCACAAGGCCAATGTTTACGACCAAAAGTTGTTCTCCGACTGTAAACTCAACCGTATCGTTCACTCGTGTTCCACTGCCATCCTTATTTCAGCAGTTTGACCCAAAATTTACTCAGCCAAGGGCTCCAGTTCAGGCAGCACCTAACATATCGAGCTTGCAGTCACAGATTTATCGGCAACCCGCGCCTGTAAGAACCGCTGAAACTATGGTAGCTGTGAACACCTTTCCGCATCGACAAGACAGGGCTAGTCACACTGTCTTCAATGTTTCACCGGCCACGTTATCTGCAGTATCATCGAATACGACTCGAGCACGCGTCCCACGTTTACCGGTACTCAGGCCCGATGCCATGACGCAAAGAAATAACAATGATTACCTTTTATTCAAACCGACCTATCAATCGAGTGAGCATCACGTTCCCATCTCAGAGAGAAGAGCTTTCAATGAGAACGTTGTGATTATAGGTAGGAAATGATGTAATTATGATGAAATATTCACAATTAAAGTGCCTATACCACCCTCAGGGAAATAATCTATTTAGATAAAGTGGACGATTTTAAGAACATTTGCAATTTATTTTATAAGACGAAAATTTGATCTTCGTTGACTTTTTCGGCCTCAAAGTTGGCTTACTTAGTGTTTGTCCGTGAGGTGCTGTAACTGGGACTAGTTCATCGGACGTGACGTACACTGGAGAACACGTTGGTTTTCACCGCTGTAGAAACATAGAGATATTTGTTGCAAAGTCAAGGACTTTATTTTTATTAAACTTGTGTTGAATCGTGCACTTTATTATTGAGTTAACAATATATTTCTACGGCGTTGAAAAGCAGCGAGTTCTCCAATGTACGTCACGTCTGGTGAACTAGTTTCGGTCACAGCACCTCACGGTCAAACACGAAAAACCAATGTTGAGGCCCAAAAACTCAAGAAAGATCGAATTTTCGTGTGATAAAATATTTTGCAAATGTTCTTAAAATCGTCCACTTTCACATAGATTATTTGTATGAGGGCGGGTGATGTATGCACTTTAACACGTTGTACAACCCACTCGCGTCACTGTCCTATCTAGTTTTCCCACTAGAACACACGTGATGTATTCTTGCTGAAGTATGCTTAGTGTTTTGAAGAACTTTCAAATTCTATGACGTTTAGCGTAGATTCAAAATAAACGTGTTCATTGACAAAAGCACCATGTGTTCATTTATTGCAGATGAAGCCTTGCGTTCAACTCATTTACCTCAAACAAAGATAAGCGTCACACCCACCTATGGCCAATCGCAGATAACGATCCATCAACATCAAGAATTTAACGCGCATGCACAAGTTCCGGCACAAGAGGCGAACACCGCTCACTACAACAAATCTGAGAACAAGAACTCTGGCCCACGTGATCTTTCGAAAACAGATAATGTTGAAGATTTGTTCAATTATATTTTAGGTACAAATATCAAGACGAAATTTCGGGAAAATTGATCGATTAAAACGCGAACATTTTTTTAGGCGAGAAAAATTTTGCGGAATTGAGGCTTGGTGCGGAACAGAACACTCTTATACAATTTTTACTGAAAGAAAAGAAGGAAAAAACCGATGCTGTTCGCCAGTTAACAAACAAAATGCAAGGTGGTTCTATCTATTTTTATGCATCCGTCATTTGTGTATGGTTTGATATTTTTCCTGTTGTAAGATGGAATCAATACGATGCTCTGCTTAACGAACGTCACGGAATGACCGTTATAGCCAGCTCGTGTAAATAAATAAGGTTTTTTGTTTCTCATTTTAAAGGCAACTCCAAATTAAAAATGATTACCGGGAGAACAACTGGAACTGAGACAACTATTTAGCATGAGTTCAAATGTTGAAATCTTATGTAGCCGCGCTACCTGCAAGTATCCTAAGCTAACTGCAAACAGTGGTCAAAAGAATCTAAGCGCACTTAAAAAGTACCAGATTCCTCCTCCCTCCCCCCCTCGACATTTTGCAATATCTACAGACCAGGATGTTTGAGCTGTTGCGTTGGAATAAAAAAGATTAAGGAATTAGCGCAGCTAGTTCCCACTACGATTTTAAACCGTTAACTGCAATTTTGTCAGAGATTAATAATTGAAAGTTGAAAATAACGTTTTGTCTTTACTCAAAACATCCTCTGACTAGTCATTAAAATGGTCGAGGTGTGCGTTTATATATATACAAAGATTTACATATTAAGCGCTACATATAAACACACATCTTGACCCTTTTAATTTTCATTGTGAAGATGTCTTGTATAAAGACGAAACGCTACTTTTAATTAGTTATAACCTCTTAAAAATGGGCTATTCTTAGAATTTTATGTTGGGCAATTGTTTTTCGCGAATCCGTTTCCCGCTGTTGTTCTGAACTGCAATTTTTTTCTGCTACTTTCCGAAAAATCATATAGCTATACAAGGCATGATACCAATTTCATAAAATGTTTTTCATTTTAAAACTAAATTTCAACTGTATGTTTTACACCGATGTAACTTTCCACTATCTAGATAACGCGTGCTCTGATTGGTCAATACCCGTGCTTAGATCAGCAAGCGATCCTATCACGTAAAGGATTAAGTAATTGTTTCATACTTCCTATTAGATCACATTGTTTTCTTTTTCAGCTGCTGAGAAGACGGAGAGCGAGACGCGTTCAGAGTTTGAAGTCTTACAAAAAAAGACGGAGCATGCCATAGATTTGTTAAAGGAGCACCACAAAAACGAATTTACGAGACTGCAAACAGAACTAAAGACTACCTTAAAGAGTAAAGAGTCGTGTCAAAAGGAAATTGATGAAAAAAATGAAAAGATTGCGCGCATCAACGACGTACTAACGCAAATTGGTAGGCTACCGAGGATGACCAATAGATTTAGTTAATACGAGCCTTATGTGTCCAAATGCGTGATACAGTTATTGAATTTATTTAACTTTTTTATCATTGAAAACTCGAAACTTCTGACTTATCTTTTTTTACTGGTACACGTTCCTAGTATCCTACATTCTTATTCGTACCACTTTACATCCGCGGAAATATCGGTGAAGTTGTGCGTCAGCTGCGCCCAACGCTCGGATTCCTTAAAATCGGCGATTTGTCGGAAATTTTCCTTTTAGTCGAAATAGTAAAAGCAATTGAATATACCGAAATTCGCGCGAAATGTTGTTGCTTAAAGGCACTTCCTCTCGGCAATTCATACGCAAACGTGAACATCTTCAAGCTGTTTTCTTGTCATGTCCTGGATATGTCTAAACGGCTGCCCTAGAAAAGGCAGGAAATCCTCCATCAATCCCAATTGATTATAGAAATACGTCGAAATTCAACCATGAACTGAACATATAACTGACTTCTATGTATCAGTCAACACCAGACCAAGCAACCTATTTTTTAACCGTATGGTGTGTTGTGTTTGTGAAATCTTTTTTCATTTGGCGTTTGTCCGTGAGTTTCAAAAAAATCGTCTAAAATTTGCGACGCGCTCCCCTCGCTCCTCCAGAAATGAAATTCCGCCATTGCTACTTTACATACATGCATGTTTTCGTAAAACATCACTAGATTATGACAATCAAAGTTCCTCGTGCTGATTTCCTTCGCGAGAACGTGGTTTTGTCAAGTTGAGATATCTTTCAGTCAATAACGCGACGTTCTTCGCAGCCAAACAAGACATTTCCATTGCACTTGCTGCCCATTCAATTGCATTCGCATAAAACACACCATGGTCAAGGATAAAAGACAAAAACTTTTGGGGCACTGTGTAATGCGGATAAGCTAGCCATTGCACTTCGTTGCATTCTGTATGATTATGAAAAAGCCATTGTTTCTGCTCGTCTGTCAATGGTGTTCTACTGAATATTTTCCATACGCTGATGTTTCCACTTTTAATGTCTTTTCTTTCTTTGTCAACAGACGACTGCTTGCCAATTGAACTGAGAGAAAATGCAAACAAAAAGTTACTTAAATTTATGCAATACCGTAAATCTCCGTCTATAACCCCCCTCCTCCCCCATTCATTGTCCCTTTCCAGATTGAGACCACCACGAACACGACACTCCTCTCGTTTGACAGAAAAGCCTACATCCTATAGCCCAGTACAAGCCCATGAAAAAGGGCTTGTAGGCGAAGGTTTTAGGGTACAAATAAAAAGATGTGGAAAACTATATATGTCAGAATAAATGTGAATAAGAGTGCAAATGTAGTTGAGAATGAACACTCGGGAAGTGGAGAAGTCTTTAGACGATACAAAATATGAACTCATTTGCTTGATGAAAAAAACCATGACCAGCCGACAATTTAAAGAAGTATAATATAAAACAAATTCCGAAGAAACAAGACATCTTGAGATTGCAAAATATGAATCAAAACAAGACGAGAAGTAAACTGTAAATTTTCGACTTTATTTCAAAGTCATCCTCAGACAGAATCCTCATTCTGTTTCTTCGGAATTTGTTTTATATTTGCTTGATGAAGTGTTGAATAATCACGTTCAACTCACTTGAAAAATATGTCAGGTTCTTCCATTGTTCCATACGTATTTGAAGGAGTTTGAAAAACGTCGGTACTTGGAGTACCATTAACAAACGTTGCAACAGTCACGTGAAATGTCGGCAAATCACGTCTCACGGGCCAATTCTCGCACTCGTTGCACGTGACGTAATTTTCACGAATCTCCAGTGGAAATGCCATTATCACGACATCAAATGGGACATCTATCACAGCATTCACACTACGCAGATAATACACAGGTTTTTGAATGTCAGCAGGGTTCTGCTCTTTGATAATATCAATGATCTGCACGTTCTTGTTAACAACAACATGAGTGACATTGAGCAAACCATCGCACACCTTCCAGTTACCACCTTCGACAGCCCAAAGTTTGAATGCAACACCAGCAATGGCTATCATACCTAAACCATAAGACAATATGGTCATTTTCAATAGTCTCTTTGACTAACATGCAAGTGGAGCCTTAAAAAATTGTGTTTTGTAGTTTTGTACATTATATAGGCATTTAGCATGATTGTACATTTTCATGTGTTGAGGTCTTTTAAATGGATGGTAACATTTTCTTAATGTTAGGTCTTTTTAATGGATGGTAACATTTTCATGTGGTTAGGTCTTTTAAATGGATGCTAACATTTTCTTGTCGTTAGGTCTTTTTAATGGATGGTAACATTTTCTTAATGTTAGGTCTTTTTAATGGATGGTAACATTTTCATGTGGTTAGGTCTTTTAAATGGATGCTAACAATTTCTTGTCGTTAGGTCTTTTTAATGGATGGTAACATTTTCTTGTCGTTAGGTCTTTTTAAAGGATGGTAACATTTTCTTGATGTTAGGTAATTTTAATGGATGGTAACATTTTCTTGTCGTTATGTCTTTTAAATGGATGGTAACATTTTCTTGTGGTTAGGTCTTTGAAATGGATGGTAACATTTTCTTGTGGTTAGGTCTTTTAAATGGATGCTAACATTTTCTTGTGGTTAGGTCTTTTTAATAGATGCTGACATTTTCTTGTGGTTAGGTCTTTTTAATGGATGGTAACATTTTCTTGATGTTAGGTCTTTTAAATGGATGGTAACATTTTCCTGTGCTTAGGTCTTTTAAATGGATGGTAACATTTTCTTGTGCTTAGGTCTTTTAAATGGATGGTAACATTTTCTTGTGCTTAGGTCTTTTTAAAGGATGGTAACATTTTCTTGTGGTTAGGTCTTTTTAATGGATGGTAACATTGTCTTGTGGTTAGGTCTTTTTAATGGATGGTAACATTTTCTTGTGGTTAGGTCTTTTAAATGGATGGTAACATTTTCTTGTGGTTAGGTCTTTTAAATGGATGGTAATATTTTCATGTGATTAGGTCTTTTGAATGGGTGTCTCCATCTTTATGTGGTTATGTCACTGGAATGGGAGGTTGCATCTTTATGTGGTTAGTAGGTGGTTGATATTTGGTTACATGAGTGATAAAATCTTTACATGGTTAGATCTTCGGACAGTTACATTTTTATGTGTGTAGATCTTTACGGCATGATTGCCCAATGATTTCACATTTGCTAGTCCTATGATTTCACATTTGCTACTCCAATGATTTCACATTTGCTAGTCCAATGATTTCACATTTGCTAGTCCTATGGTTTCACATTTGCTAGTCCTATGATTTCACATTTGCTAGTCTAAAGGTTTCACATTTGCTAGTCCTATGATTTCACATTTGCTAGTCCTATGATTTCACATTTGCTAGTCCTATGATTTCACATTTGCTAGTCCTATGATTTCACATTTGCTCGTCCAATGATTTCACATTTGCTAGTCCTATGATTTCACATTTGCTAGTCCTATGATTTC
Source organism: Xenia sp. Carnegie-2017 (assembly GCF_021976095.1). Taxonomy (NCBI): domain Eukaryota; kingdom Metazoa; phylum Cnidaria; class Anthozoa; order Malacalcyonacea; family Xeniidae; genus Xenia; species Xenia sp. Carnegie-2017. The sequence continues at coordinate 8,626,554 of NW_025813488.1, read as the reverse complement.
ACATTTGCTAGTCCTATGATTTCACATTTGCTAGTCCTATGATTTCACATTTGCTAGTCCTATGATTTCACATTTGCTAGTCCAATGATTTAACATTTGCTAGTCCAATGACTTCACATTTGCTAGTCCAATGATTTCACATTTGCTAGTCCAATGATTTCACATTTGCTAGTCCTATGGTTTCACATTTGCTAGTCCTATGATTTCACATTTGCTAGTCTAAAGGTTTCACATTTGCTAGTCCTATGATTTCACATTTGCTAGTCCAATGATTTCACATTTGCTAGTCCTATGATTTCACATTTGCTAGTCCTATGATTTCACATTTGCTAGTCCAATGATTTCACATTTGCTAGTCCAAAGGTTTCACATTTGCTAGTCCAATGATTTCACATTTGCTAGTCCAATGACTTCACATTTGCTAGTCCTATGGTGTCACATTTGCTAGTCCTATGATTTCACATTTGCTAGTCCAATGATTTCACATTTGCTAGTCCTATGATTTCACATTTGCTAGTCCTATGATTTCACATTTGCTAGTCCAATGATTTCACATTTGCTAGTCCTATGATTTCACATTTGCTAGTCCTATGATTTCACATTTGCTAGTCCTATGATTTCACATTTGCTAGTCCTATGATTTCACATTTTCTAGTCCTATGATTTCACATTTGCTAGTCCAATGATTTCACATTTGCTAGTCCAATGACTTCACATTTGTCCTATGATTTCACATTTGCTAGTCAAATGAGTTCATGTTTATGACTTTATACTTTGTAGAAGATTTCAAAATGTGAATCAATTATGACTAAACAATTTGTTTATGCAAGGCCAGTGAAGATATTTCAAGATATTTTTCACACCAAGAGTGAGACTTCTACAAAATGTATAAATACATAGATATCCAAACAGATACCTGCCAAAGCACTAATCTCTGTGTTTTGACCATAATTTATTCTTGTCACCGCTGTTATCAATTCATCAATGAGATCCTTTGAGAGACCCTGCTCAACCAAATATTCCCGCAAGGTAATCTGTGTGAGTCTGTAAAATGTATTATCACCAGTTATAGCTTGCAGCAAATCTTCAACTGTTTGAAAGGCATTGTTGTTTCCTTGTATGGAATATATATTCTTGAATTTGTGAAGTAAATCATCCGTCGCCCAACTCATTCGAACAGTGCTCCATCCATAACGCCAAAATAATCGAAGTGATGTTTCCCATTCCGTAGGAGATGTTGAAAATCTAATGCTCTTGCCATCAAAAAGTGAGAAGCGACCTCCGGAAACACTTCTCTTCTCAAGACCTAAAATATTGAAGAGAGTAATCATAGCAATTTTTGATAGTCTAATGAAAATGTCAATTTTGACAGTGTTATAGCTTTGCAGTTATGAGATATAATTGGTTGTTTGCGTTTATATTATTTGAAGTGCATCAAAATGAACTCACCCAACAATTCTGCAAATCTTCTCATGTACAAGTTGTCTGGATGAATGATGCTCCCCCCTGATTCAAACCTCTCTCCGAAGCAAGTCAGGGTGGATAATCTACCTCCGATGCGATCACTCTTCTCGAAGACAGCAATGTGTGCTGTTTTTCCAAATAATTCACGCAAAAAATACGCAGAGGCAGATCCGGCTATTCCTCCTCCGATAATCGCAATACGTGGCGATTTTTCGTCGCTCTTAATAGCCGCAAGCACATCAACACTCACGGCAATTGCAATTGAAAGCAAAGAAGCACACCGAACGGATATTTTATGCATTATTCATAGCCTGTCAAACCTTGTGGACAGTTATTGTTTAGGTAATCAAAAATTACACTTTACTGTCCGAATCGATGGTACGAATGTGTATGGTTGAAAGTTCAAAGAATGGTTCAACAGATTTCAATTAGAGATGTCTCCCCCCCTGTAAGATTCAAAAATTTCGCCCATATCTACTGGCATAATATCTGAGCCAATCTGAGCAATATAAAGAAGGTAGCTTTATAATTTATAATAGGGAGTTTTAGCTAGAGTACGACTACGAGAACGAGTACGAAATTTGACCGTGTAAGGGAATGGCACGAGGAAGTTTGTTGTCGTTGTCGCTTCGTCAAAATTTTGCTTTAGTTGTAAACAACAGAACGAGCCTTTTTATTCATAACATCAAGATTTTAATCGCAAAGGTTAGTATAATTATTACTTAAAACGTGTTTTTACAATCATTGTCACAATCAGTATGAAAAAAATTTGGTGTTTAATTCATAGGTAAATCATTCGCAAAGCCTGAATGACACTCCTCTAAAACCATGGGCTGCTGTATATAACAATGGGTCTGTTATAACAGCACATTGCAACTGTAAAGCTGGACTGGGAGAATGTTGTTCACATGCTGGAGCGTTGCTCTTTGCTGTTGAAACTGGTGTACGAATAGTAAAGAACAGGACTTGTACGTCTATTCCCTGTCAGTGGCTAATGCCTAAGACAGTATCAAAGATTACTTATCAAGAACTTTGTGACGTTGATTTTACTTCTTCCAAACGTAAAAAGCAAAAGCTGGATGAACATATCAATGAATTAGCTTCTAGTTCATCATCTACTACCGATCAGACAATGACAACAGACAAGCCTCGTTTGCAAAACAAGTACAAGCCGTCTGAAAATCAAATAAAGAAGTTTTATCAACATCTAAGCGACACTAAAAGTAATCCTGCAATCTTGTCACTGATTTCTCCATTTAACGAAAAATTTGTGCCAAAGAGACCTGCTGTTAACCTTCCAGACCCCTTGAATAAGTTGTACTCCCACCAATTTGCTTGTCTTGAGTATGAGGAGCTAATTTCAAAATCAAAAGAAGTTATGGAGACAATTACAATCAATCAACAACAAGCTGATATGATAGAAAAAGCTACACGAAATCAAAGCAAGTCTCAGATTTGGCATCAAATGCGAATGGGGAGAATAACTGCCAGCAACTTCCACAGGGCTTGTCGCACAAATCCTGAAACACCATCACTAAGCCTGGTCAATGAGAAGAGAGCCCTAAATCAATATACACAAGTCAGCATTGACATATTGTTATTTCATGAATTGTTCATCCAGTTAATTAAGTGTTTATTGCTGCAAATTGATTGCACATAAAAATTTTTTTTATGCACTCATAAACCTAATAGCAAACATGTACTCATTTGGCACAAAAATTTAATTTTCTTAATCACATGGGCTTTGCTGTGCAATATATCAAAATAAATAATTAGATACATAAATATATATCTTAATTTTATTTAGGTAATGAAAGAAAATCATAGCATCTTCTCAGTTAAAGAATCTGGATTTGTAATTGATCCAAAGTACCCTTTTCTTGGTGCAAGTCCAGATGCAATCAGTTACTGCAACTGCCATGGTGAAGGATGTGTTGAGATTAAGTGCCCATACAGTTTAAGAAACAAGACTATCCAGCATGGCATAAGTGATGGAAAGAATTTTTGTCTCACTAAGACACCAAATGGTACCTTACAGATGGACAGGAAACACCAATATTACTATCAAGTCCAACTGCAATTAGCCTCTACAAAGTTAAAGTTTGTAGATTTTGTTGTCTGGACTCTAAATGACATTTATATTGAACGAATTCAGAGAGATGACGAATTCCTTGCTGTCAATATTGAAAAAGCAAAAGAAATCTACATTTTTGCAATTTTACCAGAGCTTCTTGCAAAGTTTCACACTTCAAAACCACTTCCATCAAATGACACATTATTGTTTTGCTATTGCAGAGTTAAGCTAGATGACACACTTGTTTTAAAATGTAGTAATGATAAATGTTTGTTTAAAATGTTTCACATGAAGTGCTGTGGTTTATCTCGAAAGCCGGCAGCAAACAAACCATGGTTCTGTGTAGACTGTAGAAAACTTTTGTAGAAAGGGAGAAAATGTAAATAGTTCACTAGCAACTATTTCAGAAGCAACTTCTGAGCCAATTATGCTAAGTTATGATGTTTGCAATATTTATTATTTATCTGTTTCAACATATTTTAGAATAAATTGTTCATGTTTAATGTTGTCGCACTACTCTAAAGAAACTACTGATGGACAACAATTAACTAAAGCACAACATACTGTAGCTATCTTGTCAAGTAAGCAATGTTCACCATCATCTGCTTGCAAATAGTCGATTGGAGCTATTCCATGACCAAGAATTGTGTATTTCTGACGAACACTGCCAATAACTCGCTCCACATGTATGAACATTAGCTATGGATCTTGTTGTTTCTATCTCTACAGGTGACAGTTGAGCCTTGCCTTTAGTAAAAGCTGGAATCTTAATACTTGCACAGTATAATCCGGCACTGTCTGCAATGTTAAATCCTCTGTCTGCTAGAACTAAGTCACCAGGAACCAGCTTGTTTAATATGCCTGAGTGTTCAGTAATAAATTTGTCTGACCCTACCACCCCATGCTTTTGATATAAACGATACTGTACCTTGTGGTGTAATCCCTATCAGAAACTTTGCAGTGTTATGATGTTTATAAGACGACCAAGTATGGGCTCTAGCTAAAAAATCGGAAGGGCGGTCGATAAATACTTCGAAGCAATCGATTATGACAGCACAAGAAGAAAACCTTTCTCTAAAACACATTGGAAGTGTAAGTCTTAATTGTTCTCTATCTGGCCAATGAATCAGAAATTTCATGCTTGAAAACATAACATCTATGCAGCTTTGAAACACTCTTGATACAGTGGATGCATGAATGCCAAATCTGTAGCCAAGATCTTGAACAGGTAAGTTTAACCGTAATCGCATTAGAGTCAATAACATTTGTTGAAATCTTGTCAAGGAATTTCGCATTACAAGACCTGGACTTATTAGCTCAAGAATTCCCATAAACACAGCCATATTTGGTAGACCAGTGTAGAATCTAAGCTTTTCATCATCAGTTAGATTTTCGGGCGCCAAAGGATCATTAGTAGAGTTTCGTGTGGTTTTTTCTTGAAGCAAATCGATATCGATTGATAGCAAATCGGTTTGCACTTCGATACTTCGTGTGCTCATATACTCGGTCTGTGTTTCTTGTGATTCTGTATCTAGGTTATCAGCTTCTAAACCTTCTCCCATATCATTATTTATGCCAGAATTACATTCTAGATGATATCTTGGATCATTTAGATGACGAAAGTGAGGACCATTATCCACCATTTCTTCCGAGGTTGCTTCCACTTGTTGAGTGCTTATAGCTTGCTTTTCTTTGTTCTCTCCAGTTTGCTCAAATTGAAGACGCCTTTTAGGGCTCTTTGACTAGTTCTATGGTGCCTTGTAAGCGAGGAGGTTTTTGATGGCTGACTTACTGAACCAGATAAGTGACCCATGGCGATTGTTGGAGCCCAGTCAGGATGAGTCGTCTCATATACTGTAGCTGGTTTCCCTGAATAAAAATAATAAACCTAGAGCAACACCGTACAATCAACGCTGAAGATGCGTATTTGAAATGACTTATTTCACAGATACAGTTTACCTTGATGGAAATGAAGCGAGCAAACAGTTACATTTTTTATTTGGCCATTAAACACAGCGTCCCGCCGAATGTTTGAAAGCCATTTTCCACGCCGTTGAAGAGAAATCTGTCTGGTTTTTTCACCCTGATGTGTAATAACCTTTGGTAAATTAAAAAATCTGATATTTTTGTCCCTTTCAGAGCGTTTTCCACAGCCTACAACACAGCAAAACTTTCCCATGGCTCGAACGTATTTTGTTTGTTTTTTACATGCCCCCTATCATGGCGGCATAGTTACGGTTGCTAATCAAACGCAGTAAGTCACGTGTTCATGCAAAGCCTCTATAGCAACAGCAATGGCAGCCATTCCCCCCCCTGGTTACAAAATAGATATGGCGATATTTACATTCATCATGGCCGAACGCAACCGATTGTATTTGCTTAGATTTGTTTGCAACTAGAGAAATATTTCATGAATTGAATTGCTAGGACGTGTAGAATAATGATAATTTCTGATAAGAATGAGAAGAAGGTTCAAACCGGCGCTTGTAGAGTCGTATTGCGATAAACGAGGTTTGCATTGTTTTGTTATTTGTACATTTATACGAGACTTCTCGATCAATATTGCAGTCTTTTTTCGTAAATGCCTTTCTCATCAGTTATTACGAAGCTTTATGCCTTTCTCTTTAGGCAACTCCAAAACTGAAACTGTTTCAAATGAAAGAAGGCGAGCTCGCTTCAAACCAAAAGTTGCAATACTCTCATCTTCTCAAAAGGTTACTAGTCAGTCTTCACGAAAATCTCTGCAATCAAATCAAAAGGAAAATGAAACCCATGAAAACAGTTCAACTGCTGCTAAATCCGTTTCCTCTACCGTTGTGCCAAGTAGCAATGGTCAACAACCTTTGTGTGATATAGCTACAAAACTACAACATGATAAAGATAATTTCTGTAAAAACATTGATGATGTATGTGAAACAGTGGCAGGAATCAACAGTCAACCTATATCTCATGGCAGCCTATCTGTGGACTCTGCTGCTGGATCTCCCACAAATCAATTGGCAGTTGCCAAGCAACATGATGCAAGTTCATCAACAATGTACACAGTATCAAACCATTTTCCCAAGACAACCATGTCAAATATTCAAAACACTGAAGGCTTTGACTTAACTCAAACTGGTTCGAATTCAAAAGTTTCAAGTCATAGGGAAGAAATTCATGCACATGTTGAAGATAATACATCATTGAACAATCAGAATTCAACTGACTTTGCTGATGAAGGTATGTTGAAAGTTTTAAACTTAAACTATACAGATGCAAATAAAGTTGTTAACATTATTCTTTTTTATTAAAGATGAAATAGCACCAAATCCTCTGCATGTTTCTAGCCCACTGGTTTCTAATCAGATAAGTGAGCGGATTTCCAACAATGGTATGCTAAGTCTTGCAACTTTGACAAAATATGACAGACCAAGTGTAAATCATAAGTCGTCTAATCAGTTGACCAGACGAGAACATATTAAACCAAAAGTTAGCTTACAAACAAAAATGTCAAGGATATCAGACAATGTCCCAACACCTCTTGTGTGCAATAATACGTCAATATCTCAATCTGAAAATGTTTCAACACTTCTATCCCCAAGAACTGCCTGCATATCTTCTCAATCATCTGAGGACACTGTTTTCCTATCATCAACTACAAATGTTTGTACTTCATCCTCAAACAATGATCCTTCAATTGAAGTATCCAACCTTCCTACATCATCCATAGATGTTTCCATACCTCCATCATCCAAAAATTCTCTTCATAATCTATCATCCAATAATACTGTTTCTCTTTCAGTATTGGACAGTAATACACCACCTTCTTCATCGAACAGTCAATCTACAGTTCAGTCTTTAAGTGATACTGCTACACTTTTATCATCTAACATTTCTCGCACACATCCATCATCCAAAGATCCATCCACACTTCCATCACCTAGTAATACTAGTGCACTTCCATTATCCAAAATTGCCCCCATTATTCCCTCATCCAACAGTCAATCTGCATTTGAGTCTTCTAGCAACACTGCTGCACTTTTATCAAGAAGCATTTCTCCCACACCTCCACCATCAATCAATCCATCTTCACTTCAGTCTTCTAGCAGGGTTTCTTCAAAGAAATTTCAAGACGATTTGGAAATCAGAGCGACACAGGATGACACGAATCGAGCGATTCAATCATTTGAAGCGGCAAATGGCATTTCAAGTTTTTCTGGAAATAAATCTACCCGTTGTGAGTCCCTATCGATCAACTGTAAGTCCTCGAGACTTGAAGCTGAAAGTCATGTTAAGGTTGCTAGCCCTCTTGTTAGAAGGGCACGTTTTAAACCAAAAGTAGGAGTTCCAAAGGTGACTTCAAATGCTGCTACGGAAAAGGTTAGTCAAAAGCTGGTTGGACTTCGTCGAAACAATTTTCCATCAACTGACACAGTTCATCGTATTGACGACAGCAATACGTCCGCTGAAAGTCCAGTGACGTCACAGAGTATAGATTCGACACCATTAAACTGTCCACCACTTGTTGAGGATAGAACAATTGTTTTTCAACCAATGGACACCGAGGAAGATGGCAAAGAAGCGAACGATGACTCTAACTTATGCTACCTTGTTAATGCTGATGATTTATTGAATACAATATTGAATGAAGTGACCATTCATTCCGTCGATCAGTCTTCGAACACGTTAGAGGATGGATCTATGGATATCTCTGCAGCAGTAGTCCACCGGGATGATATCGTATCCACCGGGATGAAATCGTATCAGAGTACAGTGGAAGGTACTTTAAATGAAACTTCTGACCAAATGTCTAATTTTGTTGATGAATCCCGTAATGTCGATACGCGGGCAAGCTGCTCAAAACAAAGTGTCTCACAATCGGGACTTGTAATTAAACGTCGGCGTGCTGGAAAGAGGAAAAAACCACCGACTTTTGCCGAGGAAACTGTCGTATTTGATATATCTAGTCTACCCATAGCGACCAACATCGAGGTAGAGCCTGAACTCACCGGTCAACTTGATCATCCGTTGTTGGAACTTCCGGAAGACTTGATTAAAGAAGATACTGGAAATTGTTCGAAAAATTCCAGAGAATCGTCAGGGACCTCGTCAACACTGAAACAGCGAGCACGAAAGAGATACACCGATACACGAAAAGTTGTTTTATCAAGAAACAAAAATCAGGCATCCCGTTTAGTTGAGGCTACCGTATCATGTGGTAAAGACGATGCGGTTCGTTTAGGACAAAAAACTTCGATTCATTCAAGTGGCAGCGTTAGCAGTGATGCGGTTCGTTTAGAAGAAATCACTTCAGTTGAATCAATTGGCAATCTCGAAGATGGTATGGATGATTTAAGGATGACTACAAAAACCATACCCACACTAGGAAATAATGATATAACATCAGCTAGGGAGAACTGTGAAATGGCATCATCAGGGGATCGTGGTTGTACCTCGTCACGTGCGATCTGTGTTAGTGAACCTCAAAATAATGCAACAGTTGATAACTCAAGTTGTCAAAATTTAAGAAGGCGAACACGAGTCGTGCCAAGGATTCAAATTGGTAGAAAATCAAAGGTATCGAAGAACCAAAAAGCTCAAAATGCTGCCGTTGCTCATAGTGACAGGACTGATCATGATTCTTTCACCACAAATACAATTCCAGATGGAACTTTGAATGTTGAGACTGGACAGGCTGACAGCGATCTCAGTGGAACAGCCAGTGCCGTATTGAATGCGGATGTAAGGGGAGCCTCTACCGATTTAAACTGGAACAATGAAATTCCCGCGCAAACAACAAAGGCATTATCGCCGTTTCGCGTAAGTAATGGTACAACTAATGATAACAGCGCGGTTTCTTCTTCTGCTACGAACTCAAAATGTCCGAGTCCCTTCAGTGGTGCTGTTGTGAATGCGGAAGAAAAGAGCTTTGAAATGTTAAGTGGCATCGACGAAAATGGTGGTCCTTCTAATGAATCGCACAATGTTGCCTCTGTCCTTTCTTTTGGAAACGACCATACAAGTGGGGAGAAATCTATGAGACATGAAACCACGGATGAGCCTCCCGTATCCGGCGTGGTGACATTACAATCACCAATACTAGGGTTGTCCCTTGGCATTTCAGAATCCACCATTGAAGATTCCATACGAAGCACGTTGGAGTCGTTACCAAATACGAACGAATGTCAAGAATGCCCAGATTTAGTGCCCAGTCTTAAGACTGTTGGTGATAATATGCTGCAACAAAGAGTTGGCACATCGCTAACGCAACCTGGTACTTTGGAAGATAATGTTGCTAGAACAGTAAGACGCTTATCACAAGAAGCTTTGATAGAGGGTTCACCGCAAACGTTGCCAGAGGATGATCGAACAGCGGGCATTGGAAATGACGGAGAAAACGATGAAACCTTCTCGTCACGCGTTGCTTCGGGTAAACGACGAAAAGAGCAAGCTAGTTCAAATAAAGAACTAAAGAAGTCGAATACGCCGAGATCTAAATTAAAACCAAAACCTACTTTACAAAGGAAGCAGAAATGTCAAGGAAAGGACAGGGAGTCTATTAATGCTGGTAAGGTAGTGGGGGATAGTTCTCTTGTTCAAAATGGGACATCCGATGATGTCAATGATCTAAACAGGACATTGCAGGACAGCAGTACGTGTATGAATGAGCCAGTGCCGAATACATGCGGACAGATACAGACTTCATGTCTATCGGAGAACACATTACAAAATAATTTTGTTCCGCAGGACAACGTGGAGGAATGGGTAGAAAGTGGTTGCCCGAGCAACAGTTGTGTGCAACTGGATACTTCGGTTGCGGACACCATATTGCGTAATAGTTTGATCGAGAACAGTCTTATGACGCAGGAAAGTACCGTTATAACACACGAAATAGTAAGTAACTATGATCCAGACGTATCCACTCAAGAGACCTCGACGTCTAAGTCCAAGAAAGGTAAAGGTAAGACTCCCAAACCGAAAGTTCCCAGGAAACGAGGGCGAAAGCCTGCAAATGCTAAAGATAACGAAAGCTGCAATCAAACAGATCAGGGAAACAACGAGGAAACGCGTGAAGTAAGTAATGTTTAATCATCTAGAATGTATTTTTTTATGCGGTAAAAATGTACAGCAAATGATAAACCAATCAAAAGGCTATTTTTTTACATTTCAAACGATGTTTTTGTGCTGAGAGAGACAGTGAGACAATGAGGAAACGCGTGAAGTAAGTAATGTTTAATCATTTAGAATGTAATTTTTTACGTGGTAAAAAATGTACAGCAAATGATAAACGAATCAAAAGGCTATTTTTTTTACAACATTTCAAACGATGTTTTTGTACTGAGAGAGACAGTGAGACAATGAGGAAACGCGTGAAGTAAGTAATGTTTAATCATCTAGAATGTATTTTTTATGCAGTAAAAATGTACAGCAAATGATAAACCAATCAAACGGCTGTTTTTTTTTTTGCAACATTTCAAACAATGTTATTGTGCGAAGTAAATACGTGCAGGACCAATAGGCAAGTTTCACCCACACCTGACTTCGATGTTTCCTGAATTATTGCTACTCGACCAATAACAGCGAGACATACCAGTGAACTCCATATATATATATATATATTTGGAATGATAACGACAATACATTTTATAGATATAAAATTAAAGCCAAAGTCCTAGTCCTAGTCTCTTGCGCGGTTTGTACGTCAGTTCCAGTCCTTCAAAGTCGAATATTCACGCGGTTTGTACGTCAGTTTCATTCCCCTGAGTGCCAAACATACACGGCCAATATAAATTTGAATACAAATTTCAAAAGCATAAACATATAAACAACATCACGACAAACAACACACGAGGCCAACTCCTCGCAAAAGGTTATTTTTTACAGCTGAAACTTTACTACAGGGAGTTCGTTGTAACTTACAACTTGTAACGAGGAAAAGCCAACTGAAAATTACACTGTTTGCTAAAAAGACAATACAATAGAAAATATGATGAGAAAATATTCAAGCATAAATTTTTCTTTCGTCGGAAGGTAAACTTTCAGACAGTGTTTGTCTTTTTTGTCATTTAAGTGGATTTAAAGATCTGTTTTTCCGAATTAAAAAAGAAACTTGAATATCCAGTTTCATAAAAAATATTGAGTCTATAACTCGCATTTTTACTTTTTACAGAGCGATTGTATTTTTCATCGATTTTGATAGTGCTTGAAACTTGAAATACTAAATGGTTGTCATCTCGATATCAATAATTGAATATCCTTAAAGACTTTGATATGTTTTAAAGGAAAACCGCAGCCTAAGAGCAGATCGACTAAATTCACCTCATCTTGCTTCTCGATTTATCACTTTGATTCACTTTCCGTGAACCTTTTCATTCCAAAAATTTCGTTATTTTTACCCTCAGATCAAGATCCGAACTCTACCATTACCAAGGGACAAATGATTTAAAAAAAATAAAATGAACACGCGAGAGACTAGAGCCTGACGTGTGATGACGAATGATGACAACAAATATTTTTTGGCTTCGGTTATCATTCCAGTTATTCAAATGTCGAGTTCACTGAGACATACTTTTAGGTCACTGTTCGATTTTTTCCTTTAACAGTCAGGCACGAGCGGAACAGCTACTACGCCCACTGTTGACAATCGACATGGAACAACTGCTTCTCAAAAGAGGCCGAGGGGGCGACCGAGAAGCTCCAATAAAACACCCAATCCGAACTTGCAGAACAACACTGCTCCAACTGTCGGGAGACCTCGAAAGAGAGTTAGTAATCACTAAGCATCAACTTTCAGAACAGATTGAGTTATCTCCTGTTTTAAATCCCATTGTATTGTAGAAAAGGAAGGAGCAATATGAAGTTCGAGAAGATGGAGAAGTTGACGTCGCGAAGATGAAAATAAGCGACATGATCTATTATAATCCTCTTACGAATCCAATGAAGTAAAATTTTTCCAAGACGTCCATTACAATTTTGACAAGATAGTTTCACTGTGCGTTATTCCCTTTTAGTTTCGCTGATGAAAATGAAACGCCGACGTCGTTTTTTGCCGGTGGTGCCAGGTGCTTATTTATAAAATATTGTCAAGCATGCTTTCGCATAGATGCCATGAAATGTGAAATTTTCGTAGTATCTAAATGGAAACTTATTAATTTAACAGTGCAGAAAGTAGACAGTCTGAGACTGTTTTGCCCGCGGTCGAAACGGATTCTAATGAAAATCGAGGAGAAGCGAGCAAAGCCACTGTTTGTGCTCCTCAAGTAAGGATTGACGCTGACGGTAACATCGTATTAGACGAAGAAAGGTGAGAAGTTCGCGTACACTGCAGAATAATTTTGCTCTTGGGTACAGCGTCGGTTGTCATACAGTACGTAGGGTTTAATTTTACTTATTTTAATTTCCATTTGTGAATTTCCACTTGTGTTATCTTTAGCATGGTCATCGATTCGACGCCCGTTCAGGACAATTTGCAAGGGTAAATTCAATTCCTTTATAAAAGAATCCATTGCATGAACCAAAAACGCGGCGCATACGCATTTCGAGCAAAAATTTACGAATTTTTCCAAAAAACGTGTGCAGCAGACTTTTAATCGGAAGGCCGTAGGGGGGGGGAATTATTCTAAATCACTTGCTTGAATATATTAATGTAGTTGTTTTAATGAAGTACACAAGACCAGCATAGCAGTATTTGAAAATATGGGAATTTTCAATTATATTCGAATGCACACGAAGTAACCATGAGGTTCTAATACTGTTGTGTTGAACTATACCTCGTGTTGTTACAGAAATCTCAAATATGGTTTTGTGCTTATGTAAACCGAGAAAATGCGAAAGTTGGAATGATCATTTCTTCCAACATGCAGAGGAGACAAACATTTTTAATTTTCAAATGATTGTCTCGGCAACGCACGAGTTATGTATTTGCCTTACAACGTGGGCATTGAAAGCTTTGAAATGAAGTCTGAAGTCTACTCTCAATTTTACGTCTCTTGTTTTAATTCAAATATCGAATTTCAACTTTCAAGATGACTATATTCATCGGAATCTGCTTCTTCTTATCAGTGAACGCTCATGTCGCTACTTCTGTACCACACAATAATGTAAACTTTTATCGTGTGCTGTTATTATTGTACTTGAAAGAGTTCGTTTCTCATTTGTGTAATAACCTTTCGACGAAACTGTTTTTTTTAGAGAGGTTGTTTTTGAAAACGCGGATCAGCAATACAACGCGTTGAAGAGGAGAAAGAACATTGAACGATGGACAAAAAAAGGTGTAAAAATATATTAATAGACACCGTTTCGTTCGAACGACAGTGTGGTTGCTATTGTGAATCAACGGGTTGGGTTTGATTTTCTTTTAGAAACTTTGTATTTCTACGAAGTATTAACTCAAGTTGGCACGGATTTCAGTTTAATGGCGAAGCTCTTCCCGAAAAGAAACCGAACCGAGCTTAAAGTACGGGAAGAAAATATGTACAATTTCAACGGATTTTAAGGCTTCCCCACTAATATATATGAACAAAAGGCATGGTAGCAATTTACTACATACCTTGCTTTCGAATAAAGCAAAATTTGAAGTGACATCCTTTCGAAATAGTTTTGGTTTAAAAACATATTTGTGCGATTAAAATGCAAACCAGTCAGAGAAGCGTTTAACATTTTAAACCAACATACCTTTGCTTTCTTCCGCAGAAAAAATTCAAGAGGGAAGAAAAAATCAACCGAGACTTGATAGATAAAGCTTTGAGTACGTACTTCCTGTATATGTTGTACTTTTTTTGCTTTTTATACGAGCCATATGTAGTCGCTGAAAGTTCCTCCTCGTGTATGTTTTACTTTCCTTCGCCTATAACTTGCTGCATGCATAAATTAAATTATCTCGAAGAATTTGTTTTTCCCGCGCTATATTTAGCCTGATTTTAGGGCTTATCTCAAGTCTTCGTCTGCCGGCGTCCGTAGCGCATTGTGCACACTTCATGTTGCCGGTTTTTAACTTATCGCTTTCATTTTTACGGCTACATTATCTACCACAGGCCAAAGAATACCAATTTCAGCCGACCTATTCGCCGACTGCCTGGAGGAAACAGAGGAAGAGATGCAGCGAAATCTTATGGATTCTGAAACGGCTGACCCTGTAGCGCAGGCTAGAAGGAAATAACACTGTATACAGCTCAATACAGAGTGACAGTTTTAACAATGCGTGTAGTATAGAAATAGTTGATGTGAATAAATATAATCTACGTATTGTGTTCTATTTATAAAACAGATCGCGTTAAAGGATACATTTGTACAACTTATATGTTAAATAAAAAGAATTGAAGCTATAGATGATCACTCAAGTCCATGGATTTCCGCTTTGTTCAATTGAATCTGTGTTGAAAACAAGAAAAGAGTTAGTTAGGGCCTGATCATATGGAGGCGAGCTGGCGCGGATAGCGAGCTAGCCCGATGATTTCAAGGAATTGAAAGGAGCCAAAACTTCAAGGGTAAAAATTACAACTGTTTGCGAAGCACCACACGTCATTCCGGTTGTAATTCTCAATTGAGGGCAAATTGGTTTCAATTTTAAAAGTTTTGAGAAGTTATTAAATCAGAATATTGTGAAATTGCTTGAGAAGATTTATCTGATGATAAGTATCGAATCGTTTCCATTTGCCAAAATTATTTAACGCTTGGCTGAATCCCGGCTGCAGGGCTCATGAATCAGCCCCTAAGATAAACACGTAGCTGACAATACTTTATGCACCGTGAGCTTGACATAGTGATCGTGCATTGCAATGATCACAGTACGTCTACTTCTAGAGGTCTTCAATTTTATTTTTTCGATGCACCTCGAAACTAGGAAGGGCATGCGGTATAAATAATATTGATAAATTGATCCTGAGCAAGGATAGATTTACTTGGGGAGCGGGGGAGGGAGAGATGGTCGCGCTGGACGGCCAAACCCTACTAGTCTTGGCTACAGGTGGTCCAGAGGGGTGTCAATTTCCTTATGAAATATCAACGAAGCAAAACCAAATGTGATTTTTTTGTTTAAGGCCTGTTTCAAACGTCGAACTTTACATGAACCGAATGCATTAAAGACAAAAGAAAATGAGATAAACTACCGCATTATCTTTTGTTTTTAATGAGTTCGGCTCATGTAAAGTTCGACGTTTGAACTGGGCCCAACAAGGTTCATTTTCAAAAAATACCCGACATAATTAAAACTATAAATCAGAAAAGACTTTGCATGGCAAAATCCACAAAATAGCCACGGATAGCTTATCTAAACTCAACGTGTATATGGCAATTACCTTGCAGCGAAATCACTTCGACAGATTTTTTCTGACGAGGTGAATTTTTTACCGACGATCGAACGACAGATACCCGATCGACGGACGATTTTCGTGTCGCGTTTGAAGAGGTAACATCGGACTTCGTCAAGGGTACGACGCGACGGACGGATAGTTCTTTTTCGCTACAAATATTGCAAAGAAGCCCCAAGTCAACAAATCTTGTGTTGCAAAGAGAAACGTTTCACACGTTAAGGAGCAAGCAAAACGAAAAGTTTGCTGTTAAAATTACTGTTTCATCGAACAGAAAAGTGGAGTTTCTAAAACGGTTTAGTCGTATCTGTTTCAGTTCTTAAAAGTTATGGAAGTTTTATAAAAAGGAAGTGACATCAAATTTCATAATGGATTCACTTCAAATTTACAATATCCTTTTGTTTCCAACCCTCTTTTGCATGAAATAGCTATGCGGAATTTCGTATCAATAACACTTCACAATGACAGGAACTCTGTTCTGTGGATGTGACATGTCAGCAAATATTCGCAATAGTTTAAATTCTCATTATGCAATATGACGTCACTGCCTGTATAAATCGGGCATAACAAAACTTCAAAATCTTGAGAATGAAAAAGCAGGGATGGATTTAGGAGACGAGGGGGTGCGCAACCCACTAGCCTTGGCTAGAAGCGGTACAGAAGGGGAGCAAATTCCATACAAAATATTAATATACCAACAAAAGCTAAAACAACTGTCAAGCTGCCCTTTTCCCAGCGTCACAACTCAAACCCACAAAAAGTACGACATGTGAATGACACAACGACACCCAAAAAGGAATCACAAAAGTAATCGAAACTAGACTAACCGAACGACATCTTGTAAAAACTAGAGCACACACCCCCGTACAATATCATCCAGGATCCATCCGTGACGAAAAAAGACATGACTTAACTTTTTTAGAAAGTCTACTGTTATTTTAAGAGTTCTCTTGGACGAAAACTCTTGTGAAAGGCTTTTTAAAGGGAGTTTTACCTCAATTGTCTAAGATCTTTACGAGATACACGCACAGGAGTCGTACTTGATGGATGTCCATTATCATTTCGCATTACGTTCTAAAATATGTTTCAATTTAAATCTCTAACATACACGTTTACTGGTAGCACACGATAAACAATGTTTTGGATTTTGGTTCGACATTCATTTAACTGAATTGAAATGATGGCGGGGAAACGTTTTGACAACAGGGACCGATGCGGTTGATCGGAGACTCTACATAATATTTAACACCTTAGAGTTTCGTACGGTCGAATTTTGCTCTTGCCCAGCGGACTCGACAGGTTGTTTCAACTCGCTTTGGGAAGGAGCCTCGCTTTGTGCACTGCAAAACTGAATCGAGTCCAATCCTCCATCGTTACCAGTCAACTCTCGCAGTTTTCGCTTTAAATCTCGACTGATTTTCTTGTAATAGTACAAATCTTTTTCCAGCTCGCTTATGCGACTTTCCTTCTTACTAAAAATACAATATGAGAGTTTGCTCACACACGGTCGCAAGAATAATTATTTATCACCCATAATCCGCATTATTACGCATGTGATTACCATATTGGCAGGCAGTAAATTGCATTTGGTGACCAATAAGATTGACGATATGGCAAACGGCAGCCAGCAAACTAATTAAATATACAGCAGCCAGTTGCACAGCGAAGTAGCCCTACTGTATATTCCTATACTGTGATCCTACGGATCCGACCGAGCACGCCCAGGGGGGAGGCGAGGGGGCGTTTTGCTCTGGGTTCATTGAATTATAATAGACTATATTATACTATCTATTTATTTCAATGTCTGGGACCCTAACCTGCCAAAGGGAGCCGACTTGGAAAAAAGACGAAAATGAAAACACTCGTGGTAGTGTTGACTTTCATCACACGTTGCCTATATTTCATGAAGTCGCAAAGGGTTGAGAACATGAAGTCACAGGGGACTGAGAAAACAAATTTGCACCAGGCCCCACAGTTTCTCTCGGCGGCTCTGATATCGACTGTGACCTATATTCCAGTCGTCTTTCACTAAATCATTAAGACTTACCTGCCATGTTGCTCTAATTCATTGACTTGTTTCATATAAAACTGCGCTTTATGCTCAAATTCTTTGGCCTGATCAGTTAGCCTGCGCTCAGCCCGCAAATCGGCCTGTTGAAATCCTCGCTCAAGTTCTCTGATCACGCGATCTTGCTCGTTCACACGAAGAATTAAGTCTTCGTGCTCTAAGCGTTGCTTTCGCTCGATCTCGCGATGACCGATCACCTTTTGAAAATATTTCGACAGAAGAAAAATGGCATCCTCTCGGCCTAAACTATTCAGCTTTGTCATGAAGCCATTCTCTGCCATTTCAGCATTCAGTACTTTTCTTTGCTTGTCAATGAAGTCCGTTTTGAACTCGATGGCAGCGTCCAGCGCTTCAATGCCCTCGTTGTACTCTAATAGTCTGTAATCGAACGGTGGACGTCATTATAAATAATGGATAAGACTGGATAAATAATGCTATTGTAGGATGGCTAGATCTAATAGAGATATCTACAATATGTACATGTTAAAGTTAATCTCAGTGGATGAAAATGTGTTAATCTCAGTGGATGAAAATGTGTCAATCTCAGTGGATGATAACTGTGGATGAAAATATTATTCATGCAAGATCTCTTGAAAAAACATTAAATGTTATGAAGCATTTTAGAAAGTAAGGGTGATGAAGCAATAAAGATAGCACAAGTCTTATTACAGTTTTTCTTGCATCGACAAACTGTGATAAAGAAGAGTTAGAAATGTCAGATTTCTTCAAGTTGAAACTGGTGTCCGTTGTGTTCGCATGTTGTTGGTGTATGGAAAGAGGAAGTGACTTAAATAAAGTAATTAAATTTTACTTCCGTTTTTTTTCTATTGTAACGTTAATATGCAAAATGTGTTAATAACTAAATATTATAAATTATTATTACTCAAAAGGCTATCTTCCTTCAACTAAGCATCAACATCTTCTCTCAGCATGATTAACTCAGGCCTCTCTCTTTTCAAAACGCAATAACTGAATCTTATAACTTATAGATTTCCTTCCCACGAAATCCACATACCTTCGTTCATCTTCCACACTCAAAAGGCTCCCTTCTCTCAACATAGAATCAAGATCTTTTCTCAGCGTGATCAACTCGGACCTCTCGCTTTTCAAAACGTCAATGTTCTTGCGAAGTTCTTCGCGAGTTGTTTCATCATCACTTTCTGCAAAACAAATGTCCCCGGAGAGTGGATTAGAAATAAACCTTTCGCTCTCCCAACTTTTCACAGTGGGACAACTGCGATTTTTCACAGTTTTATCAATAACGCACCTTTCAATTCAATATCTATCTCGCGAATGCTTTTTTCCACGTTTTCAAGCTGTGTCGACATTCGCAATACGTCCTAGAAAATGAGATATGTTTTGCATCAATTTTCTCACCTACATATACATTTGGTTATTGATATATCCTAAGACATACACTACAAAATACATCAGTTGAACATTGATATATCCAACGACATACCAAGATATACCACAAATATATCAGTTGATCATGCATAGATCCCATGATGTACCACAAATATATCAATTGATCATTGATTCACCCCATGATATACCACAAATATATTAGTTGATCATTGATACAACTTACGATATATCACAAATATATTAGTTGATCATCGATACACCTTACGATATACCACAAATATATTAGTTGATCATTGATACACCTTACGATATATCACAAATATATTAGTTGATCATTGATACACCTTACGATATATCACAAATATATTAGTTGATCATTGATACAACTTACGATATATCACAAATATATTAGTTGATCATTGATACAACTTACGATATATCACAAATATATTAGTTGATCATTGATACACCTTACGATATACCACAAATATATTAGTTGATCATTGATTCACCATTTGATATACCACAAATATATTAGTTGATCATTGATACACCTTACGATATACCACAAATATATTAGTTGATCATTGATACACCCTTTGATATACCACAAATATATTAGTTGATCATTGATTCACCATTTGATATACCACAAATATATTAGTTGATCATTGATACACCTTACGATATATCACAAATATATTAGTTGATCATTGATGCACCTTACGATATATCACAAATATATTAGTTGATCATTGATGCACCTTACGATCTACCACAAATATATTAGTTGATCATTGATGCACCTTACGATATATCACAAATATATTAGTTGATCATTGATGCACCTTACGATCTACCACAAATATATTAGTTGATCATTGATACACCTTACGATATACCACAAATATATTAGTTGATCATTGATGCACCTTACGATATACCACAAATATATTAGTTGATCATTGATACACCTTACGATATACCACAAATATATTAGTTGATCATTGATACACCTTACGATATACCACAAATATATTAGTTGATCATTGATGCACCTTACGATATATCACAAATATATTAGTTGATCATTGATACACCTTACGATATACTACAAGTATATCAGTTCATCGCTGATGATATACCACAAACATATGAGTTAGTCATTGATATACTCAATAGTTCGAAATTGATATATCCCATACTATACTAGTTCGAAATTGATATATCCCATTCCATACTACAAATATATCAGTTCATTATAGATACATCACATGATGCACAAATAATACATCAATTGATCACGGATACATCTTTCGACCAATCCACACATATCCATAAAGCTACCCAATACCCACCTTAGACAAGACTTGACTTGATCGTAGCTTCTTCATTTCTAGCGAACTTTTCTCTTTTATCATCTGCTCGCGTTCCTTCAAAATGGCTTCTCGTTTATCAAGTTCTTCTTGCAAAGCATCCATCGCTTGTTTCTTTGCGAGGACATTCTCGAGCTCGGTGTCCAGCCATTGACGACGTTGGTCGAGTCTGCCAGCTTCTTCACTGAAAATGAAGCGTTACAGCGAAATTGATGAAAACTACAACTACAGTGAAAAACATTGCTGTTGAAATGCAATTAAACCATAACGGAGTAAATGAAGTTCATCAAATGACAAAAATCTACAATAAAGCAATTGCTATTTAAGCTTAATCCTTAACTTTTTGATTAAAAACCTCAATAATGAAATTTTTCCTCGTGTATAAGACGCAACGGTAAACAAATGAATTGTACAAAACGGAACCAAAGATATACAGATCAAAGCATCCACTAGAAAAAGCTCGTGATACAAAGAAAGTCAAAATAACACTACACAAGAAGAAAGTCCTCCCCTCACGAGATATGTTGCTATAAATTCTGTGTGAATGAATCCCGGATAATTCAGCACAGCACTACTTAGACTTATGGGTAAATTGATAAATGCCATGTAAAGAGTGAGGTCACTCTTCCTTAAAAAAAGGAATTCGAAGCATTCAAAAATACCACATTTTAAAGTCAGCATTGAATAACTTATCTAATTAATTCGCTATTCGGCAACATTATTCGTCGGTAACCGTCATCTTGTAAAGCAGTTGAAAGATTTCCCAGATTATCGTATCAAAAACGGGGCCATCGCAATCGGGCTTTTACAGACTGACTGGGATTCATTCATGTAGCACTTATAATAACTTATTCAAATAGGGAGGAATTTTGTGTGGTGTTGATACAGACAGATAGATGCAGTCCAATCTGCATTAAGCGGAGATCCTTGGGAAGTGTCCACTTGATGGAAGTTTCATATTTACGAATATGGGATTAAATTTGGAATTTAACGAAGTGTCCGCTTGATACAGGTTTGACTGTACAAGTGGTAAATTATACAAAAAAGGCAGAAGATGCAGGTTATATACGTATAGCTATCCAGACTGGATGATATAATTTTCTTCTCAAATCAAAAAAGCAACATACCTCTCCTCTTTGGAAGTTTTCCGCCTCAATTTTCTGTTCGCAGCGACGACTTCTTCCGTCTTTCTCTTCAAAATCTTCTCGTTCTGAATATTTTTGTCTTCCAACTCCTTAATGCGCTGTTGATCTTTCTGAAATTCCCGTTCCATCTTCGTTTTCTTGTCCATCTCCTCTTTCAACCTCTTGTGAAGGTTTCCCTGTTGTTGTCTCATTCTTTCCACATGATGCTCGAGATCCGACAATTTCTTCTCGCGTTCATCGTAAAGTGCCGACACTCGCTCGTTGTCCTACGTATCCATAAAGATACAATAGAAAACTTGATTACAGTCAATAGAAAAGACATTTGCCGTAATCATGAGAGATGGTGTCTGATGTATACGCAGAGCTCGTAATAATAATTAACAGGCAAAAAATACCAAATTGACCGGTCAATTTTTTCCCTGCCGGCAGGGGCGGATTACTAATTATGGAGCCTGTAGGCTAAAACAAAGTTTTGGGCCTCTAAGTGATATACATTCCTCCCATTAAGTTTCCTTTGTTTTTGTATTTCCTGCTTGTAACCCCATTGGGTAAAAAATGAGGACATGGTCAGGGAAACTGGGATAAACCCACCACTTCATGAGTTCTGAGCATTGCGTATTTCAACAGTAGATAATACAAAGCCATTTTCCCTCTGCATTCGATTGTTCGTAAGGTTTTCAACAGCATAAATGACCTAAGTTAAGCACATTTAGTTAGCCCAGAACAGCAAAAACGTGCAAATCCTAATTATATGAAGATACAACGGGCCTCTTAAAAGCCCGGGCCTGAGGCTTTAGCCTACTTAGCCTGTTGGATAATCCGCCCCTGCCTGCCGGTTTATTTTCACGCTCACACTTCCAGGTCTTTCCCAACAATTATGAATCTGTTTTCCTTTCAATGGTCTTTTGAAATATTGAACGTCGAATTTGTAAAGAAAAACCGTATTTGCTCTTGTAATTAACCTAAATTTTTATTTTTGTGTTTGCCAATTTTCCTTATGACGATTTTCCCATACGTAAGTACATTCGATTGGTTTTTGTTTGGCTACACATTTCGACGTGGCTAATTACGATTTCAGCATATAGGTATCATTTTTTCAGAACAGTATACACGCACATCAACGTAATCATTCACAAACCTTCTGTTTTCTCTTCAACTCGTTCAGCTGTTCCTCGAGTCCTTCGAGCTTCTTTTTGTACTCCTGTTCCATCTTCTGTTTCTCTTGTTGCTCTTGCTGTGACTTCACTTCGTAATGAGTTAACGTCTTTTTCATCGCATCCAAATCTTTCTTCCGTCTATCGACTTCTTTCACCATGAGTTCGACTTTCTCCGCGAATGTTTCCTTCATGTGATTCGCTTCCTTGTCATTGCGCACTAGTTCCTTGATCAGCTCTTCCTTGAGTCTGCCAATAGACACAACATCTGAAGACAGGTTCAACTGAGTTTTTAGGGACACAGTTTGATGCCGATAAAGTAATGCAATGGGCAAAACAAAAAGACTTATGGACATTGCTTTAGGCGTTTTCCATACAGCAGTATAAGTGACAAATACCGTAAATGATCTTGTCAACGCAGGAGCGCACCATAGATAAATTCTAGCGGTTCTACGGGAAGGGCGTATAATAGAGAGAGTCGTTTATATCACTTTAATTACCTCAGTGTCAACAAACGAACACAAAACTAAGGATAAATACAGAGTTTCTGAGCCCAACCGACAACCCACCATGATTGTAATATCATAATAGCAATGTGAGGGGGTGACTATTAGAGAGAGGAGGCGCTTATTTGATACGAGGCGCTTATTTGATGGAGGTCGCGGATCAGATCATTTACGGTAAGTCATGAGCACCACAGGATTTTTATGTAGAACGATCAATGCTAATGAGCTTTATTTATGGTTTATCTTTCCTTTTGTAGTAATAACTGCTTAATCGCAGTTGAATGCTACGACATGTCCACAAAAAAGTCATTAGACATAGAAGGTTCATGATTTAACATACTTTATATTGATATTGAGATCTCGAAGTTGAATATGAGCTTCACGTAATCTGATATCGGAGTCGTGAACCTCGCTTTGAATGGTCTGCACGCTCAGACGAAGGTTTTGAATTTCTTCGTTTTCCGTCGTTCCTTTCACAATCGTCTTTGTTTCCTTAGCAAGTTCAGATCTTCTCTACGATGAAAAAAGGAAGATAAAGATAAGAACACTAAAAAGCAGTTGCACACCGAACAGTGACGTAGTCAGCTATGGTAGCGACTTCAAACAGTGGACCTGTCATACCTTGACAGTCGATTGTGCTGTTCTGGGAGCACGAAAATTCGAAGCCAACTGACGGCTTTTGACGTGTCGTTTGTGTACCCCGTTTTCGGACTTCTCTTTGTTTTTCGCCTTTCTCAGAGTCCTGGGGAAAAAACGGAAGTTGTAAGTTCTTTGACTTTCCCAGAGTCCTGGGAAAAAACGGAAGTTGCAAGTTCTTCGCCTTTCCCAGAGTCCTGGGAGAGAACGGAAGTTGTAAGTTCTTCGCCTTTCCCAGAGTCCTGGAAGAAAACGGAAGTTGTAAGTTCTTCGCCTTTCCCAGAGTCCTGGGAGAAAACGGAAGTTGTAAGTTCTTCGCCTTTCCCAGAGTCCTGGGAGAAAACGGAAGTTGTAAGTTCTTCGCCTTTCCCAGAGTCCTGGGAGAAAACGGAAGTTGTAAGTTCTTTGACTTTCCCAGAGTCCTGGGAGAAAACGGAAGTTGTAAGTTCTTCGCCTTTCCCAGAGTCCTGGGAGAAAACGGAAGTTGTAAGTTCTTCGCCTTTCCCAGAGTCCTGGGAGAAAACGGAAGTTGTAAGTTCTTCGCCTTTCCCAGAGTCCTGGGAGAAAACGGAAGTTGTAAGTTCTTCGCCTTTCCAGAGTCCTGGGAGAAAACGGAAGTTGTAAGTTGCACTACAACAAGGCTAAGTTTGGTTACTAGAAGTTTGATATGACAAAAGGACATACTTCGAAGGCCGAACAGCGGACTTTTCCTCTTGTTCGCTGTCCGACGAATCGGAGATGGAATGTCGGACTACATCCTCGTCTTCATATTGCCTAACGAGAAGATCATTGCGGGCTCGGAAGTTTCTCATCATTCTATCCATTTCGTCATTATCATCCGGAGATTTGCTGACATGACCTTCCACTTTCTGCTCGTGCACTTCATCGATCCCATCATGCTCGGGGGTCGCGAGTCGTGTGTTCAACTGCACTTGCTGCTTCAACAACTGTTCATCGTATCGCCTTAATTTTTCCATGACTTCTCGCAGTTGCTGATCGAGATTAAAATTCTCCAGTTCAAGTTCCTTGATGCGAGTCCTTAAACTATCGTTCTCCGTACTTCTCTTAGCAAAAATCTCGTTGTCTGCAGCCAGATCATTCTTGCACTAAAGAAATATAAGCAGATAGCCGGTTGACTTTGGAGAAAACCTCCCTGAAGTTGACATCATAAGGCAGGAGCGGATATTTTGAAATTTTTTTTATTTTGAAAAAATTTTTAGCATCCCCTCATGATAAATTCTAAAATGGTATTACGTACTGCGGATGATTAATATAACAGTATTGGTGCAATGAAATTGTACAACAAGACAAAGTAAAAGTAGAACTTGTCATTTTTCAAAGGGAATTACATATTTTATATTACCACCATTTACAATTGAGTATTACTATGAACGTTTTCATTAAAACATTAAAATTGAAATAAATTACTAAACACGCTTTTATGAAAAAATAAACACATGAAAATTTTTTAAAAGGGAGCGAATAACACTTTCATTACGCAAGGATAACGGTGCACCCCACCTAAGGAAAATCTGAACCCCTCCTGTCAAATGAGCATTGATCATCCCCTATCACAAGGAAAATAACCTTGAGGGTAACACCCCCCGAAAAAAACCCGGGGGGCTCTACGCCTTGAGAAAGACTGGTTGTGTATTTTTTTAAATAAAAAGCCCGCAATTTTAGGCGGAGAGACTATTTACGTGCTCATCACAGTCGTGCAATAAGAGTGAGAGCTTTATGATTGACGATTACAAATGGAGGTGCAACATTTTAAAAAACGAGGACACACCTTTTCTAGTTGTTTCTTAAGCTGTTGGATGATTTCTTCAGATTGTTTTCCAAAAGAGCTTTGATGCGCGACATTTCGCTGCTTTTTCAAGCTCTCCAGACCTTTTCTAAGTCGTTCGTATTGGTTCATCTGAGTTTTGTTCATTCCGTTTCCCTTTCGCACATCATCGAGGAGAGCAGTCGCTTCATCTAATAGACCGCGAACTGTTTCTAGTTCCTGCTGAGCGCTGTAATTATAAGAAATGTTTATAAGAGAGAACGTGATGGATTACTCAATGCCAAAGTGGTGTTAATTTTCAATGATTTCAACACCACAGTATCTCAAATACAAGCTATAATGAAGCGTCTCGGTATGTTGATGGTAAAGTAGAGAGCGAGAACGGTTATTACACCACATAAAATATAAACAAAGATGACGCATGTCTGTGTAAGTGGTGATGAAGGTACAACAGAGAACAAGAACAGCTTTTACACGACGCAACATATAAACTAACTTAACATATATAAACTAAGATAACGTGTGTCAATTTAGGTAGTGATGAATGAACAACAGAGAATGAGAAAAATTTTTTTCACTGCCTAAAATGTTAACGAATACAACGTGTATCAGTGTAGCTAGTGATGAAAAAACAACAGAGAACAAAAACAGTTTTCAAACTACATAAAATATAAAGTAAGATAACGTGTGTCGGTGTAGTTAGTGATGAATTTAATGAACAAGAAAGAACGAGAACAATCTTTACACTACCTAGAATACAAACTATAAGATAACGTGTGTGAGTGTAGGTAGTGATGAATGAATAACATAGAACAAAGAACAGTTGAACAACATCATACGTGCATAAATAGCAGAGGACGCAGAAGTCTTTTCATTATTCAAAGGACAAACCATGCAAGATATCATTGATTTTGCTGTGAGTAGAAAACAAATGATGAAAAACAGAGATACAAAAATAAAAAAGGATGAAAAATTATGAAGAAGTAGAAGCTGACCGCTCTAATTCCACGTGAAACTCTTTCATCCTTAATCCTTCGCTGACATCGCTCACGGATTCTATTGTCATAGCACGCGTGCGTTGAAGTTCCTCCCGCAATGCCTGGTGGGTAAAAATACGAACAAATAGATCATCGGAATCTATTGTCATGACACCCGGGCGTTGAGATTCGTCCCGTAATGCTTGGTTGGTAAAAATACGAAAAAATAGATCATCGGACTCTATTGTCATAGCTAAAACGAAATTTTAACTCCTTCATAAATTTGCTTAAACAAAATTTCATCTCCTTCATAAATTTGCTTAAACAAAATTTCATCTCCTTCATACATTTGCTAAAACAAAATTTTATCTCCTTCATAAATTTGCTAAAACAAAATTTCATCTCCTTCATACATTTGTTCAAAAGTACATTACCGATCATGAAGATTAAGTAAGCAGATATAGCTACAAGAGACGAATGTCGAATTTTCAACTAATTGGCTAAAAAGATTCGATGCTTTAAATAGGAGGTATTTTTGAGGTGTAAACTGGCTTGTGTCATGACATAAGTTATAGCACTACAGCATAGCCCCCACGTATGAGAACATAGATTTTATGAACTAGTTTAGAATGAAATTTTCTATTTCTTACATATGAACCAGTTTGGGCTAAGATTACAAACAGGTTCTTGTTCCATTCACATCACTACCGGCGTCCTTGTACTTCACGGGACGCCGGTACATTGATATTCACATTCAGATACTCGCATGTTACGATCCCTAATCACAGTATTATCATTCGCATTATACCTGGATTTCATCCTGCATTTCAGCCATTTTTGCTGCTTGAGGATCTCGATTGACAACCGGTTTGTTCTTTATGTACCTCGCCTGTGAACGTATACAAAGGAATTGCTGCTCATATGAATAAGCGGAGTTAAAACGACATCAGTTTCATCTTAATACTTAATCAGATAGCAATATTTTCAGTCTTTTTCTCTATATCTGAAAATGGGACAGGCTCGGCATGGCTAAGTGGCATATGGCTGTGACGAAATGCTGAGAAAGAGCTTTATCTCTCCATATCTTCAATGCATGCAGTTATAGTGCATTATCTCTTGCCTACGTATGCAATGCTAATGTATTTGAACATGAAGACATACGATACGGTTATAGATAAGATTTCACTAAAGAAACTCTTCTTCTGATACGATACAGTTATAGATAAGATTTCACTAAAGAAACTCTTCTTCTGATACGATACAGTTATAGATAAGATTTCACTAAAGAAACTCTTCTTCTGATACGATACAGTTATAGATAAGATTTCACTAGAGAAACTCTTCTTCTGATACGATACAGTTATAGATAAGATTTCACTAAAGTAACTCTTCTTCTGATACGATACAGTTATAGATAAGATTTCACTAAAGAAACTCTTCTTCTGATACGATACAGTTATAGATAAGATTTCACTAAAGAAACTCTTCTTCTGATACGATACAGTTATAGATAAGATTTCACTAAAGAAACTCTTCTTCTGATACGATACAGTTATAGATAAGATTTCACTAGAGAAACTCTTCTTCTGATACGATACAGTTATAGATAAGATTTCACTAAAGTAACTCTTCTTCTGATACGATACAGTTATAGATAAGATTTCACTGAAGAAACTCTTCTTCTGATACGATAAGGTTATAGATAAGATTTCACTAAAGAAACTCTTCTTCTGATACGATACAGTTATAGATAAGATTTCACTGAAGAAACTCTTCTTCTGATACGATACGGTTATAGATAAGATTTCACTAAAGAAACTGTTCTTCTGATACGATACAGTAATAGATAAGATTTCACTGAAGAAATTCTTCTTCTGATACGATACGGTTATAGATAAGATTTCACTAAAGAAACTCTTCTTCTGATACGATAAGGTTATAGATAAGATTTCACTAAAGAAACTCTTCTTCTGATACGATACGGTTATAGATAAGATTTCACTAAAGAAACTCTTCTTCTGATACGATACAGTTATAGATAAGATTTCACTGAAGAAACTCTTCTTCTGATACGATACGGTTATAGATAAGATTTCACTAAAGAAACTCTTCTTCTGATACAATAAGGTTATAGATAAGATTTCACTAAAGAAACTCTTCTTCTGATACGATACGGTTGTAGATAAGATTTCACTAAAGAAACTGTTCTTCTGATACGATAAGGTTATAGATAATATTTCACTAAAGAAACTGTTCTTCTGATACGATACGGTTATAGATAAGATTTCACTAAAGAAACTCTTCTTCTGGCACCAACAATACTATTCTGAGAGCTAAACAGTCACACACACTTGGAAATCACAAGGCTTGAAAATCACGTTTGTCGGAAGAAGGCATTTTCACTTCAGTGAATGATTTTTCCTTCGACGATCGCTTGATTTGAAATATTTTATCCAAAATCATCGTCACTGTAGAAATGACTTAGAGAGAGCTTATTTTTTTATCGCACTCCTTGAGTTTCAATGTGGGTAAGCGTTTAGAATACACGGGTATAAATTTCCCTCAACATTACATAGCTTACCCTGCTGGCGTATTTTAACGAATTCAAATTCTCCGCAAGATTGGCGGCAGCCGGACTGACGCACGTCAACATCACCGTCCTCGCGTTCCCTCCCAAGGAATCTTTCAGGATTCGTGTAATCTTACTATCTCTATACGGAATGTGTCCCGTCTTTTTCTTGGCATCCGAGAGAGCGCTGATGACGTTACCTAACGCCAGAAGACCGCTGTTTATGTGTACCGACTCTTTGAATCTTTCGCCGACGTTACCGGTACGATGAGCGCGCTCTGAGCCGGCGAGGTCCACAAAATGAAACTTTGCCGACATGAAATCTAGTAAATATCAACTAGAACATTTTTTCATCTCTAATGATGTATTATGTACGCGTAGCTGTTAGGTCTTATGGCACGTTCACACGATTCGATTAATTCGGTTCCGACTTTTGGTTGCTTGTTCGACGGACGGATAATTTGTTGGCGGGATGTTTTAGGAGATATTTGTCGTCGTGGGAGGCTGAGAGCAGCCATTTGTGTTATCCAGTACATTTATGGCTATATTTTACGTATTCTTGTTCATGTTTCCAAGTCTTTTTCAAATCTAATTTTTGCGACAAATCAAATTTGGGAAGTATGCAAAGGGAGAGGTCTGGGTCTAGTCGGCTTCCTTTGTCCTATGAAAATAGAGCAAGTTCTATTTCCATCATATTTTTTAGACTGACGGATCCGACTGTCAGAAGCTCACTCTATATCTGTCACACGATCCTTTCTTTAGGATCCAACAAAATCGGATCGCGTGAACGTGCCTTTAGATATAGAAGAGCGATCTCTGTTAGAGGTAGTACTTTATAGATATATTCAAATTTTACAAAGTTATATACTTTTAGACG
This sequence comes from Xenia sp. Carnegie-2017, assembly GCF_021976095.1. Classification (NCBI taxonomy): domain Eukaryota; kingdom Metazoa; phylum Cnidaria; class Anthozoa; order Malacalcyonacea; family Xeniidae; genus Xenia; species Xenia sp. Carnegie-2017. Next base: position 8,596,267 of record NW_025813488.1, on the reverse strand, counting down.
ACCAGCTTTTATATCAAGTTGAAGTAAGTTATTTCTTTTATAATACAAGCAGTGCATCTTGGAGACTCACGAAACGAAACTTTGCGGTCATAAAATCTTGTAATTATTGACTGCAACATTTTTTGACGTGCAATAATGCATGTTTTCGAAAAGAAGTAAAGCGAAAGATGTCGACTATTAAGATCATTTGAAACGCGCTAAGCTACATATTGCATGGTTCGCTCATAGAAAATCACAGAAGATGAAGAAAATGAAACCTCGTCTTAGCAGTTAGGAGAAAATCTACGAAAAAATCAGAAATCATGGCATGACTTTACGACTTCGAAATAATTCTATAATCGTCGATTGTCGAGTTACTTTTTCAATACGCGTTACAATATTCTTGGGAAGGCACAATGTTATCCAAATAGAGCGTACCTGATGCGGAAGTATAATCGTTGGCCGTTGCTCGTTCCTCTTTCTGAATCATGTGTTGTTCTGAAACACAAAAATCCAATGCCAGATAGAAGAGTGAATATGGCAAACTACTCGAATGTAGAACATAACGAACTAGATACTTTTGAATCATGTGTTGTTCTGAAATACAAAAATCCATAGCCAGATAGAAGAGTGAATATGGCAAACTACTCGAATGTAGAACATAACGAACTAGATACTATTGAATCATGTGTTGTTCTGAAATACAAAAATCCAATGCCAGATAGAAGAGTGAATATGGCAAACTACTCGAATGTAGAACATAACGAACTAGATACTTTTGCGTATTAGATGATGTTGGAAGGTGGCTTCACTTCGCAATCGACAGCGTTTTTATCAGTAAGACCAAGCAAGGAGGACAAAGCAAAATTTTGATGGGTGGAACATATGACGACAGGCACTAAAGACATACGAGAAAGTCGAAAGCAATATTTACGTCATCAACTCAAGGAAATTTTACCTATTTTTTACCTATTATTTTACATCATCAACTCACGGAAATTTTACCTATTTTTTACCTATTATTTTACATCATCAACTCACGGAAATTTTACCTATCTTTTACCTATTATTTTACGTCATCAACTCACGGAAATTTTACCTATTTTTTACCTATTATTTTACGTCATCAACTCACGGAAATTTTACCTATTTTTTACCTATTATTTTACGTCATCAACTCACGGAAATTTTACCTATTTTTTACCTATTATTTTACGTCATCAACTCACGGAAATTTTACCTATTTTTTACCTATTATTTTACGTCATCAACTCACGGAAATTTTACCTATTTTTTACCTATTATTTTACGTCATCAACTCACGGAAATTTTACCTATTTTTTACCTATTATTTCACTTATTTATTTACAAATTTTACCTATACAACACATGATTCATCGTTACAATGAATTAATACTGAATAAAATGCAATGTGGAATCTATTTCCATCTATTGGCAACTAAAACATGTAATTTTTAACTCAAAAGTTCCACCTTTTCGAAAAAATCTGCGTGCCTTTTAACTTTTTGAGAGCAAGTATACAATATCTTCCAGGTGAATCTACGAGACTGGATTTTTTCGTAATAATTGATCGTGACTTCTTTTTAAGAACAATAAATGCCAAGCAATAAGTGAACAAGCAATTTATGGTCGCCGTAGCCTATGTTGTATACCATGCCACATAGGGTCTACACAATATTGAAAAAAATTTGCACCCGCATACGTCATATTCCTTGTGTTGGCTAGCCATCTTGAAAGTACAAAGTAGTTAAATAAATGTTGTTTAAAGCATAATTCATCAAAAAGCTCACATGGAAGAAACGTAAGTGGAGGCAAGCTTAGCACACGTAGACCCTACGCAGTATGGTCTATAGCGTAGGCTATAGTCGCAGATTATCTCAACCGCTTTAACTCACCAATATAAAGTGTGAATATTGCATGTGATCTGCTCGAGTGTTCGTTCATGTTAGTGCTACCAACATGGCGACCAGCAGCACCAGTATCCAAGCAGCTCATTGCCTCGTCCACACTTGTGACAACTTGCTCTGTTGCCCCCATGATTACTGAAGAAAAGAAAAGCGTCAAAACTCCATCCGTTCACAACTACGTGGATCGAAACAAATTCTCTTAGGTAACCTGTATTTCCATTCTCGTCCTCCCTGATGTGAATGTCTTTAGCAGCTGTTTCTAAATCTAAAAGATCTCGAACTTCTTCCATATAGATCTCGATGTACGAGGCACTTACGACGAGATCGACGCTGCCTTTTTTCTCCTGTAAATTATTACACCCAACAACTTAAGTCAGGTTTTCCCAAATGGAGCTTTCCATATTCCCATCAATACCTCAAAATCTTACTACATCACATATGATCCAATAAGCGCCGGGGGGGCGTTAAATAAATTCTAACGGTTCTAGGGAGGGGCACTAACTAGAGAGAGGGGTTTATGTCATTTCTATCATCTTCGTATGAGCAAATGAAAACGAAATGAAGACAAAATACATGCTTTTCCCATTGGACAACCCATGATGATGTTATCATAACGGTAACATGGTGTTGGGCGTCTATCAGAGATGAGGCGTTTAGTAAAGAGGCACTTAATAGAAAATCATGCTTAAAGGGAGGAATTTATTAGAAAATTTACAGAAAATACATTACCAAGACCATTACTAAAAAACAAAATATTGAGACGCAAATCATTTAACCCCCATGTCTTTCGTCATTTTAAAATTTAAAACATAATTTTACTTGTATGATGTGAAACATCTGATCCAAAGCTCGTGGAATCATTCCATATTCCTCGTCCAAAACATCGGCAGTATTTGAACTGCCAATAGTATAAGTCTTTCCCGAGCCCTATGAAGAATAAGCACGCTGAATAATTGACGAACTTGTTGCAACGCAACCTCGAGCGGGTTGTTGCATTCACTTACAGTTTGACCATAAGCAAATACCGTAGCATTATAACCATTAAAGCATCCTTTGACCAGAGGTTCAACACACGTCTCGTACACCTCTTCCTAAAATTAATGTCGATATTAGGGATATATTGGGAACGGATACCACTATTCAGCAACATAAAAACACAGAGGAAGTCGTACATAGGGATGTGCCAGATACCAATATTCAGCATGGATGAATTTACCTGGGGGGAGGGGGTGTCACCTCCCAAAACTTCAGATTTCACCCCCCTAAATAAATTTTTCACCCCATTAAGTAACATTTAACCCCCCCAATTTTAACTAAACAAATAAGTTCTACAGTTGAACTGAGTTTTTCAGGGTAATATTTCAACTTTCTACACCACTTTCAATAGCTGCACCACCAGACCACTCTAAATTCTAGACTCTTACTTTGTCGCACCTCACTTCATTACAAGCTCACCCCCCCCCCTAAAATTCTTATTAAAAATACACAAATCCATCCCAGATATGCAGGACACCGAATAATACTGGATGGCAGTCTATTGGACACCGGTAAAAAAAATTGTAAGTGGATAGTGCGTATTAAGTTTATTGACTGACATAGCTCTGAACATAAGTGGTAAAGAAAATATGTTCACATCTTTACCACTGTGCTTGTATATTGTTGTGGCAACATGTATTCATCATCCCAAGACATTTGGTTCTTTAGAGATAATTTTGGTAGTAAATGCATATTTATAGCTGTATTAATTTGCTAGCAGCTCTTGTACAAATTTCTCTTTCAGGCGAAAAAATCATTTTGCATTCTTGTAAGCAAAATAAAAGTTTGTTCAATACCTGGCAAAAATTACAGATATCAAACACAGTTGGTAAACATATATTACCAGATATCAAATGCCGCTATTTGGGTGCAACATATCCCAAAATTGGCATCTGGCACATTCCTAACCAGAATCCATAGCAATGTGACCAGACTTGGTAATTTTTAGACAGCCTCACCTGATTAAATAATTCCAACATTTGGAACAGGGGGAAGCATTCTTCACCGATCAACTCGTTTTAGATAATTAATTATTCATGTATGTTCACACTGATCCCTAGTTAATATGGGTGTGTCATAGTTGGCACAGTAGTTAGAACATTAATTGGAGGGGGTGTTTATTCATATATTCAGTTGACCCGACTGATTTCTTTAGAAACTTGAAAGTGATTAGGCTTTTCGAAGAACTCATTCAAGCACAACTGAATATATGATTAATTATTGCTCTGGCTACGGCCCTGGTCACAGTGTTTATTATCAAATTTTATTGTTTATGTATTTGTCTGTCAACAATGCATCACATGCCATCCTATAAAAGAATATGTTCAATTGGACAACAGGTCCACATGGCAACATTTAGACTGCAGCATTTCATTATTCCATGTTCAAAAGATATGATCATTAAAGTGCCTATATCACCGTCAGGAAAATAATCTGTTTTGATAAAGTTGACAATTTTAAGAACATTTGAAATTTGTTTTACAAAACTAAAGTTTCATCGTCCTACACTTTTTGAGCCTCAAAGTTGGCTTTTTTTATTAATTGACAGTGAGGTGCTGTGACCGGGTCTTGTTCACTCGATGTGTGACGTACATTGGAAAACACGCTGCTTTTTAATACTGTAGGTTAGATTGAAATTTGTAGCAAAGTCTAGAAATTTATTTTTTATTAAACTTAAGTTATGTTGTGCACTTTGTTATTGAATCACACTGTAGTTCTGCAGCGTTGAAAATCAGCATGTTCTCCAATGTACCTCGCGTCCAGTGAACTAGACCCAGTCACAGCAACTCACCGTCAAACACAAAAAAAGCCAACTTTAACACCCAAAAAGTCAAGGAAGATCAAATTTTTGTCTTATAAAATATATTGCAAATGTTCTTAAAATAGTCAACTCTGTCTCGAGAGGTAATTACTCTGAGGGTGGTATAGGAACTTTGAGTGAAATAGCCAATAGTTGCAACTAAAACAGATGGAGAAAAAATATCATTGAGCTTATTACCTGAGTGACACTGGGTTGAAACACAAAATCAAATGTGAACGCTTTGTCTTTACCAAGGATCAACTGTTGTTTGTCTTGAACAAATGTGATACATTTCGGAACATTATGCGTCCTTTCTTGACCAACCAGCGGTCTTACCTAGAATTTACGATTAAGTCGTATAACTAAAAAGGAATTCCGCCGGTTGAATATTGCCATACTCTAGCTTAAACAATCACTATCGGCAGAGGTAATGCCCTAACCCAATTTTAACGAAAGCGTTCTTATAACTGTGGCAATTTCAAAATTTGGATATGAAATAGTTGCACTATTTTCCAAGAATTATTTACTATTTTCCAAGACACCATGTGAAATATCATCATCAAACGAAACAAGCATTTAATTTGATTAATATTTAACATCGTACGATCCGTTGCTTATTTTGATAGTGTTCAGAACTTCAGGGAGTTTGTCCTTCCAAACCATTTCAAATAACCATGTTTGATATTAATAAATATATTGACTCTTAATCTTAAAAAATAATAGCTCTATTTAATACACCCAAGTCATGTTCGGTTTTAAGTTTTGACAAGCCACCACAAAACACAACGTAAGAGTTAATGACTTACTCGGACAGCCACTCGCACAGGAACCTCCTCCATTATGGAGAATTCGCGCTGAAAATATCACGAAATTCGTATTTCCAGCATTATGGAGCGAAAAATACATGAATGTACTGAATATTTCTACACGGAACTTTGAGTTTCAGTAGTTCAAATCAGATATTTCAATTTCAAATTCAAACAATTTTTTTCAAATTTCGCCGCCATCTTTGATGCGGCCGCGTCGTCAAATGGTCGTCAACAACAACACATCGCAGTAAAATAGATGGAACCTTATGATTGGTTAATCTCTGCATAAAAGAAGTTTCTTAATTGGTTCGAGGATCTGTAATGTTTCTATTAAATATTTTAACTCGTAAATAAAATATTTAAGTCGATTTCTTATAATGGCGATGCTGGCAGAGGTGAAATCTAAACAAAAATGGAGTGACGATCCTCGAAATACCAAGTGGAGCAGGGGTTTGTACTGGATTTTTTATTTTATTTTTCAAATCGTCTTATTATGTTAGTGTAGGCATTCAATATTGCCTTTTTCTTTGACCACGTGTGAATCATTACATAATGTCCATGATTGATCTCCCCACCAACCCCCACCCTCACACCTCAAGACATTATTGCAGTCAACGTTTAGATAACCCAACTCATATGTAATCACTGTCACAAGTAATGACCATATCCATAGATAAAAAACGCTATGGCTACCAAATGCTAGAGAAGATGGGATGGTCAAAGGGAAAAGGGCTTGGAAAGGACAAGGCGGGCACCACATTTCATGTAAAGGTCAAGAAACGGAAAACTAACTTGGGTAATTGTTTCAAACACCATCAGTAAAACTCTGGTTTTAACATGATGTAAGAATGTTACATTTTTAAAGGTCTTGGAGCTAAAGAAAGCCATGACAATGACTGGATGGCACAGCAAGTTGATTTCAATAATTTGTTGTCTGCTTTACAGCAACACGGTGGCAACACAGGTATTTAATTTCATCATATACTTTTCAACCTTCCAGATTATTTAGACTTCTAGATAATTCCTTTAGAATCAAAATCTTATTTTTTTTCTGTCCATTTTAGAATTGCGAACTGTGGAAGAAAATCGAAAAGCCATGTCTGAAGTAGCAAAAGCGTCAAAGAAACGTGTTTTGTAAGTTGAAACCAAGAACAATCTCATAATTTGTGGCTTATCAGGAAATGCTGTTTGTTTTCCATGCATTTATATATTTAAGTGCTTTTTTCCCAGTTACAAAAGGTTCATTCGAAGCAAGGATACTTCACAATATTCACAAAATGATATGGCCTGTATCTTAGGGTCTGTACAAGATAGCGCACTCTCTGTTGCTCTCACCACATGTGAAAAAGAAGAAGGCCACATGCCAGAGAGGAACCCTTCCATTTCCAACACTAATCTCGAATCAGATTCTGGCATTGTTACTTACACCAGTAAGCAAAACATTCAGGAGTATTTTGCTCAGCGTATGAGGAATTTAAAGGCTGCTAATATGGCTGTCGAAGAAGAGCTCAATGACAATGCGGGAACATCGGTTGAACACAACGAGATTGATAAGGTTTGTCGTGAAAAAAAACTTGAGGAATCTGTGGAAGACGTTTTGCCCAAAATGACAAAGAAGCGAAAGAAGAAGAAGGAAAAAGACTTAATGAAGAATCATGAAATCTCTGATGAGCAAATCATAAATGGCAATGATGACTCTACTCAGAAAAAGTCAGTCAAAAAGCACAAGAAGAAAAAAGCCAGGCGCGAAGGAGAAATCGATCAAAATGAACGTATGATCTCGTTAGTGAATGAATCGAAAGGGAAAGTGTTCCCATGCAATGGAAGCAATCTTTTAGGAGCGAATTCAGAGAGAAACAAAAGCGAAGGTACTTTTCACTCAAAAGTTACTCATGCTAACATTGATGTCGAGGATAAAGGTCAACGTAAGAAAAGGAAAAGGTTGAAAAATATGAAAGGAGAATGAACATTTCTTAGCAATTTCTCGTACTTGTTTTCATTACAAAGCTACCAGTGCTCGTATGTTAAGCATTTTGCCCGCTCTGAGATTGTTGTAAACAGCAATGTTGACAAAAATTAACACCACCTCCGCAAGACTTGATTTTGGTGTGAGGGCGTTGGATATAACCATTGGTAATAACAAGAATGACGTAAGCTGTGACGTAGGGAAAAACGTTGTACATTGAAAATTATATTTTAGGCAATGGTTAGATTCTGTTATAATTCCCAGTACATTTAACAGAAAAATTAAACTAAGTCTATTTGCCCCCTTTCGCCTAATACACTTTCCTGTCAAACTTCATACATTCTGGTGGTGAGAATACATGTTTCGAATGAATTTTGCGTTTGAAGAAACGAGTGGGAGTTAATAATATTCTCGACAACAAGGCATAAAACGAACCGCGTCAAATTATCTGTGTGCCAAATACTTCCTTATCGAGTTGTTTTTTCGATCATACAAAGCGGCCGGTTTCATTGATCAAAGCGCAAACGTTTGTTTGATGTTGAGTTGATTAATAAACATCTGAGGGGGGCTCGTTTCGAACGTCTCTTCTAAAGCAAAAAGCTGCGATTCAAACCAATGTTTCAATCTCGAAAAGAAAGTACACTCGTCCAGCCATCCTATTCGCAGGCTTGTCCCAGCACTGTGGACAGCGATGTCCGTAAGTGGTACAACTGGTCCTTATGTCGATCAGTTCTTTTTTTTCAAATATACGAAAATACCCATAACTTTCTGAGTTATCTTACGGGCACTTCACAACTAATTTACAATTTTAGTGTGACGCAATTTGCTTACATTAATATGATAGTATAATGCATGATAGTAAATTTTACAGGAAACTGCAACATGTGTGACATGACTTGAGAATTGTTTGGTTGTCCACGCAAACGAATTTGATATGTGTTGGCGTAAAAGCCCCACATTTTGGACTAAGTCTTTCAAAGACAAGATCCTTGCTGATGGTAATCTTTTTTGAAAAAATTTTTCAGTTAATTTTTTACACTCTGACTGGATGAAAACAGTTAAAACGGTCATATACCAAGTATCGTTATACTGTTGCAAAGACGAGATGTTTAAGGACGAAATTCAAACGTTTAAGGTCTGCGTTTTATTTAAAAAATCGACGACGAAATCTATATAAGAGGGTAATTAAAATTGTTAGAAATCTTCACTCTATAGAGATAGAATCCCCTCTTTAAAAATATTTTTCACGCGTTCCTGCAAAAAGTTCAAAACCAAATCTCCCGAACTTGTTTACCACGAAGAAGAGAAATTAAAATCCAGATGTTGTTCATTGAGCTTCTGAGATATCATTATATGCGCATTACAAAAATTTTTTCGTCAACTTTGGTTAACCTTTTCATTGTTTTAAATTGCCTCAATCGTTATAGGGTTAATTCAATGTCATCGCGTCGTGTCTAGTGCGACAAAAAATTGTTTTTAACACCACGGCCACCGAGATATAAAAAAGCTCGTCTGCCATCGCGGCTCTGTCAAAATGCTTCAGCGCAAACGTTGCGGTTAGCGAAGAAGTCCGCGTTTCCAACACATTTTTAGCTCTCTTCAACGCTCTTCGAGGAGAAATTCGAATCATACACGAAGATTGTCGAAATGATGTTGCAATCGGCAGTAACAAGACCTACATTGGTCATTTTTGCTGGCATTTTTTTTAATTTGTTGCAATCCGTTCATGGTCGAGCTGGTATTAAAATTCACGAATCCGCAAAGCTACCGAAAAGCGTTTACAAGAGAATAATTGAGACGCGCAAGATGATGGGAGGCGAGGCACACGTATTTCCAATTACAGGTAAGTGAGTGAATTCATCAGTCAACTTTTTCTGTCTGCCTGTTCTCCTAGGGTATTTGGTCCGTGACAACTATCTTTAGGTGTTTCAAGAACCGGTTTTTATTGCGTAATTTAACTTTAAATCAAATGAAATTGTATTTGAACGAAAGAAGTGTGTTTCAATCGCTTAAGTAAACGGTAAACTTGCTTCAATTGAAAATATAAAGACATCGTGTGTTGAATGGGAGGAGAATTGGATGAAAAGTTTGGGGTTTTTGGGTTGTCTTGGCTTGAGCTAAACTGTGTAAAGACCACAGATCAATAATCATCAATCAGACGACAATGGCGTCGCCAAATTGATAAGTAATGGGGATGATATTAAGATGCTATAATCCCTAAAAAACTAAAACTTTCAAGGAAACTTACTGTGGCAAAATACGCTTATAATGAATATCATCCCCCTTCAATGAAGCTAATTTTCTTAGGTTTTCTCCCCCCGGAGTTTTGCTGTTCATATGTTCACGAGAATCATAAATTGACCTTCTCATATAATATCGTTCTAGCCATTTGGACAGGAAGACACTACAACATCAGCATGAATATTCATTCGCCCCCTCATCGTTTGAACAGCACGTTCATTCAAGATGAAATTTTCATAAATGTTCGAAAAGATCAAACGCTTACTAAGGCAGACGAAATCTGGATCGAAAGCAGCGAACAAAATCTTTTAGCCAGAGTACCCGTGCAGTCAACGAATAAGATTGGCTATCGCGCTGTCAAAATGAGAGGCGTCTCGTTGAAGTGGATGAACAACTTGCGAAACTCGAGGGGTTTGCGCTTGAAGATGAAAAGTGCCAAAAAAACGAAGAAATCCCTGAAAAAAATCATTGGTGCAAAAGCATATTTTGTCGTGTATGTATACTCCACGGAGGCGCTCCTGAATCTTTCGAAAGCGGTCACGTGTGACTCGTATGACGTCACGATTAAATTCCAGTCTATCTTGGCCTTAGACAGTTTCCAAACGAAGATCTGCTCCCCACCAGATGACGTCACTTTTCCATTCGACGTTTCCAGTGTCTTCGATGTTGGTATGGCTTTTCGTCGAGCATTACATCACAACCCAGTGCCAAAAGGCGCTAGTGTTTTGAGAAATCCAAAATGCTGTCAGGCGACGAAGGTGGCCCCTCGGTCTTTTGTTAATTTTGTCAACGGTAACATTCAGGTTTCTCGACTGAGGAATGTCCAAATAACGGAATGCGGTTGCTGGACAAAATGACATAAACTGTTGCACGAACGGGCTCAAATCGGGTGTACTGAGCTGTTTCGGATCAGGACAGTTATAATCTTATTCATAAACTTGATAAACAGACCGTGACCAACAGAGACTTAGGTCTTAAGATGACGTTGTTTTATAGGGTCGGTTTTCAAAAATAGGAAAGAATTTAGGATGAATGACATGAAGTATCGTCGTGTACAGTATAACTGAACTAGCTAGCTTTAAAGACAACTTTTGATTTAGGTAATATCGATTGAATGTTCTGTTGCAAACATATCTTGAAACAGGCTTCGCCCACATTTTTTATCTAAAAAGAATTGGTGATTTAGATTTACAAGACCGAAATCAGATAGATTTGTTCACAAAAAAAAGCACTTAGATACAATTCATGTTGGTTTCAAAAGAGAACGGTTCAATTTTTCTGGAGTTCATAATCATCATCGTTGAACGATCAAAGCTCAATTTTCTTCATGGCCAAAACTGGTTGAAATACGATATAGTACCGAAAAATTACCCGACAATACCATGCACCACACGTTACTAGAAGAAGGTCAGAAGAATATTTATTGAGACGAAGCAGGACTTATCGACTTCACAAGGAGTGGATGTAAAAAGCCCCCCCCCCCTGTTTGCTAAAAGTATATTTTGTCGTGTGTTGACTGGCAGGCGCTATTCGATGCCAACGTTAAGAATATTCTCGAACCATTGTTTTTGGTTGCTTGGTATGTAAATAAAATTAAAAAATTAAATTTATTGAATGGTCGAAACATGACTTAAAATTTGTATCTTTTTTAAGAGCGTAGAACATAACAGGTGGGAAGCAAATTCGTATAACAAAACTTGAAGCCCATTGTTGGCATATATCATACACTCTTACAGTGGAAAGGAAGAATTGTATAAAAGTTAATAAAATCCGTTTGGGTACGGTTTCGGTCAGCAGTATAATTTAGTACGTCACAAAAACAATCATGGCACAATTAATGCTTTTTGTGAAATAATCTTTCTCTTTCTTAAGAAGTTTTTTTACGTCTGATAGGCTCAGAGCAGCGCATTAAATTTTCATTTCTCTCAACACTGAACTTTGGCCCACACAATGTCAGTTGAATGACGACGCCCTTGACCAAATTAAATCAGTTTTTTTTAGAAAAATCTTTGTGGCTCAGAGATATTTGACTGCATGCATTCTACAAGATAACGAGTTGCATTTTTCGATCACCATATAATATACGAACTCTACCAGTCAGCGGAATTCGGAACAAAATCAGCAGCCACCGGGATGAGGTAGGAGGTCCTTCATGTGACGATGTCTTGGGTTTTGTCGTTCGTATCTAAAGACGAAAACATGTACCGGCCAGTGGCATACGTGAAAGCTCGAGACTTGGACGTTCACAACGTCATGTAAACAACATCAAGTGTGAACGAGACGTTTCACAACTTAGCGCTGGCGAGAAACCAGACCACTTCGTTTGAAAATAAGTATATAATCCGAATTACTCAAATTTTTTCTCAAATGTGATTATGGAGAATTTCGACTCATTAACGCATTTTAAATCCATACGATGTCAACACATCCTTGAGGATGACGACGAGAAATAAAGCGTCCATATTTGACGAAGAAAATCCGATAATTGACCATCAGAAAGGAAGATGGAATTTCATATTTTTTTCTACACTTAAACTGGGCCACAGTGTCAAACAAACCTTCGAGAAAAAATGTGGGGAGGGGAAATTTTTTAACCATACCTAACATAGATTCCCCCTGGTTAGTTAGATTATTCATAACATCTAGCATTGTGCTGACCCGAAAATGAATCTTGTCGCAAAATATTTCATGATCGCGATCAGATGAATTACGCCCGACCGAATGCAAACCAATTATCATAATTTAATTTGTATTATATCCTTGTCGTACATATAGAGTCATTTTCAGCATCGATAGGGCCATTGTGCCATAATAAGTTGCGCAGTGACTTAGAGCATTCGATATGGCGTAAAAACTCGGGTAAGTTAGGACTTTCGCATTGTTTTTGTGCGTATATAATGGGGTATTTCGAACGAGTTGTTCATGTAGAGGTTGTATTTTGCGTAAAAATGTTGTTGACATATGTATTGTGGCTTTGTGTGTGTGGAATGTATTGTCTTAGATGGATAAATATTTAATATAAGGGATCAAAGCGCATTTTTTACTGCCGTTTCTGTCAATAGCTGCTAAATCTAATGTGAATTTTTACGTCTTTCATTAAAACAAACTAATGCCAAAACCATAGATTGGTATTAATCACATAAGCTTGCAACTATCGCTATACTGCTTCGTCGGGTAACAAAATGAGTGCAAATCAGTTTTCTCATCCGAACAATGGAAAATTGTTGGTTGATGTTTTTATTAAATAACTTTGAATAGCTACATCGATTGTAGAACATGTCCTGTGAAAACAATTCTTTCGTCAATAATGTTAAAATTGGTACGTTTCAGAGAGTTTAGTTGATTACTCCGAAATTTACTCGTTTCGTTCCTTTTCGACTATTTTACTTTTCCATCAGCTAAATGTCTTTGATTGAGTTTTTGCATGATTTTGCTCTTGTTTTATCAAGTCTTTTGATTTAAAAAATCCGATAGTCATTTCTTTGCAAATTTGACTTTCGAAAAATTGTAAAAGGAATGACGTCATTTGTCGAGCAAACGACCAGAAGAAACAAGCGTTAATGAAAGACCGCGTTAGAGCAATTTCCATGACGTCTAAATAACGTTATCACGGCTATGCTAAAGTCGGCAACTCCTCTTTTTCTCAAAGAAAACGTCAAAAAGAAACTATTATTTCAAGTTTCTTCACAAAGTTCCACGATTACCTCTATGACATTTGCTCATCTGAAGAAGCTTCTTAATATTGGTACGTCACGCGACCAAAGAAAACAGCACATTTTACATTTGAGAGATGTCTATTAATCATAGCAAGTAGATGTTTGTAATTGACAGTGTGGGGTGTTTTCATTTTCGATGTTCAGTACACTTCGTGTGCATCAAGAAAGGTCCCAGCTTGATCTTTGCATCATTCACCATAAAGTCTATCTTTTGTTATTCACTTCACATTTGCCTCGCTTGTGCAAGATCAAATCGTTCGCTGATGAATTTGAAATGTTTCGGCTTGAAATGGAGAAGATGCGGAATTGATACGATAGTGATATTTGATTTATAAATAAGAAAGAAAATGTTCGCATTTAAAACGAAAAAAAGGGCGACAGTAAAGATATCAATATAAAACAGCCTCCATGCTATGAAGATATGGAGAACGTCAGCTTTAAATGAAAGGACGATATTCTAGTCAGGTATAGACGGTCATCGTTGGTAACATTTTTGCAGAACGGTGTTATTTTTTACCAATAGCAGAAAAAAAAACAAGATAGAACATCAGGCTTGCTGTACTTTTCATATTAAAATCTTTGCACAGGACATTTAACCATAGAAAACTGATCGAATTACGGTTCAATAAAAAATTTTTCCGAACTGCTTTCAAAAAAATGCACTCGTTTCTAGTACTCTCCAATGCGCAAGTTTCGTCGTGTTATGTTAATATAATTCGATGTTCACTCACCGTAAAAAAACCAGATTTCTCAAGAAAAATACATAATGCTTATTATGAGAAAATTACTTAAAAGGATAAAAATGTGCAATTGTTGGCATTGAAAAACTAAACATAGTTTTTAGCCTTTTGCTTGCTTCATTCTATCAGTCTTGAAATGGAAAGTTCCTTCTTCTACGGGCTCCATTTACATCCATTATGAGTAAAAAGTTGCTGCCGCTATTTGAATGGCCAATGAAGACCTTGCGCGGCGATTGTGAACAAAAAACAAAAGAAGAACATCGCCATTATTGCAGCAAAACTTTCATCGCGATATTTTGTTATTTTCATTGATTAAAAGCAATTTCAGAGATTTGCTGCATCCGGTTTTCAGGGGCGAAAAACACTCGTCAAAAGGACCACCGGCATTGTGAGCATTGAGTTCTATAAAAAATGTTCTAGACCCATATGCAGCCATTAGCTATCACCTGGTAAGGTGTTAGAAGCAATATTGAAAAAGATCCATGTAAACAGGTAATGGACAAACAGCCGTTTCAGTTGTTTAACTAAAACATGCATTATTCATAATAATGGCTATGTTTTTTCTTTTGGTTTTTTTCGCAATCGCGGCGCATGGGCTTCATAAGGCCATTCAAATAGCTGCAGAAACTTATAGAACTCAATGATTGTAAGCAATTCACAAGGGGAGCGTGATGACTAAAGAGATTGTTGGAGGGTAATATAAGCTAATCGGACTAGAGGAAATTGGTTGCCTTGTCTGTTAGCTTTTAATAGAGCGAAATACACGCCAGACGGACGACTGGTATCGTACGAAATCCACAGGGTGGGGGGGTGGGGGGGAGCATGAATGAGGATGAAAGATTGTCGAAGGGTAATGTAGGCTATTTGCAATTGGAGGAATTGTCATATTCGGTTTGCAAAACGTTCTTATTTATACATGGTATTGATCGTTATCACTGAAATTCCTTACATTCCCGAGCAAATGAATGCGAAAAAATGTTCTAGACTCATATGCGGCCATTAGCTATCACCGGGTGTGGTATTAGAAGCAATGCTGAAAAAGATCCATGTAAGTAACGGAAAAACAGCCGTTTCAGTTCTTTAACTAAAACATGCATTTTCCATATAATATTTTCTAATATCATAAGATCATCTTAGGACCATACGATTATCCTTAGGATAATAAGATCATCCTTAGGATAGTAAGATCATTATTAGGATCATATGATAAGATTATCCCATATAATACCAGACTTGCAGGTATAATTCCGTAAAGCGGGAAACTCATTTAGAAAATCCTAAAAAATCAAATTAGCATGTTTAATTTCAATATAACTTTTGAACAAAAACCGGAAATCTTTGACTTTCCCAAACGAATGTCCAAGTCAGATGTCCAAAATACATAGCTTAAAATGAAGTATTTGAAATAGTAACTGTTAAAAGAAGCTCCAAATTATTTCTCAAAAGGGGCAATAAATATGTGGAGTGCACGTACAAAAATTAAGACGAAAATGATGTTGAACTGAAACTGGTTGGTGATTTAAGTTTAGCATCAAGCGTTTCTTTCTGCTTCCTTCATTGAACACAAAACAAAAACACGAAAACGAGGCTGGCAATTAACTATTGTGAGCTTCAATGAACTGTTGTCAACCGCAGCTGTTTCTCACTGCTGGCAAACAAATTTAAGCAGTTTCTATCAAGTTGGGTTATTGCCAATTCGCACACTTGTGGATGGGAAATTTATTGCGATAAGAGATTGCAGTTGTTTTGGCAATCGGAGAATCAGTTCAGTCATTTCCCAAGACATGAAACGCAATCGAATGGAAATTTCTATTGGACAAGAGACAACACTTTCGAATTCATTCATGATTGATACATATTCCATAGAGATGAATAAAATTATGTTTGAGGTATTAATCACTTGACTTTATTGATTCTATACTCCGTAAATTTCATCACAAAGTTATTGTTCGGGAAAGCAGAAACAACGTTAGGCAAAAAATAGGACTCCGGATATAATATACGATCAAACGTTTCTTGGGAGGTTTTAACTTGGCTTATGGCGCTAACGTTGACATACCAACTTTAGAGCCGAAGCTAGAACGCCATTATGTTGTTTCTTTGTTTGGTGGGTGGGTTGGAAGGGGGGAGTGTTTATCCATTCAGTTTCGTTCGATTGTTGTCTTTCGAAAATATAAAGCAAAGTACATGAAAATTCGCACCCCTTCCCTCCATATTGCCGATTAAGTTTCGGCCCTAATCAAGTTCTCGTGAAAAGATCAAATTCACCCAACATTACTGGGTACAAGCACCACGTTCGGTTTGCTACAACCGCCTTGTTTGGGGTTTTTAACCCCTGCCGATGCAATTTTTACTCATACTAGGCAAAAGGAAAATTTTTGGTGGAATTATAATTAATTTCTTTAGAAATTTAAGTTCATTCGTTGTTGATACATGAACACTAAAATCGTTTGAGTTGTCGGAGCACCGCAAAACAGTGTGCTGTCGTGAGCAGAATATTCTAAATCTCTTGGAATCGAATCACCTCAAACAAAGATGCTTGATTTCATTTCAAATATTTATGCCTCGCGATGACTCACGCAGATATTGTAAATGATTTGTTTAAAACACATGGAATAATCGATGGCAATCGACGTGGGCGATGGAAGGACAGCCCAATTAGCAGGTCATTATCAGTCCATTTTAAGTTACTGAATTTGGATAATCTGTGCTGACCTTGTTTAACTTCGAAGCACGAACCCACAACGTACGTGCAGCAGAACCTTCCGAGAAGATGTTTTCGTTCACGGGAGGGAAATGGAATTTTCGATACAACGATGATGCGACGCAAATTTTAATTCGTGTTTTTTGGTCGTACGAGAAGAGAATCCGTGGGCGTTATTCTATGAAAGACAAAATATCATAAAACCGAGAGACGTTCGTCCTGCGATGACTGATAGTAAACGATTTTACAGAAGATATTTACTATAAATGGTAGTGTTTTTGAAAAGCAAGATAAGATTGCACGAATCTCGAGTTCAGCTCGCATCTAAAGTGGGCACCACCATATGTCTCATGTAATTGCATAGGCAAGCAGTTGTTTCAAAAGGCGTGGTTTGTATTTGCCATTATTCGGACGCACGAAAATTTTCTTGCTTTTCGAATTGGCTTAAACTCGTCTTTTGCCCGAAAACGAAACAGCTTGTGTCCTTGTCATAATGATTACTGTTCATTACGTGTTAAAAAAAGAGTATTTTTTCCATTGTGTTTAGATAAAATTTTTGCCTTCGGCTTCAATTCGCTATCACGAAATAGATTGCAAACACGTGACACGGAAAGTATAAGAAAGACGGTTACATCCGTGATCGCAGAAGCAGTGCATCCTGCATCGTTGTCAACAACCAGTAGGAAGTCGACTAAAGACTATCGTCAGCAACCCCAGGTAAAAGAGCTGCTGTGCTGATTTTTGAAAGTTCGTCATTCGATTTGCGAAGGATTACGACACCTTCATAGCTTGTAAACACAACTTGCAATTGATTAAGGAAACTGCACGTACAGGACGCTCTCTTGATATAAAAGCCAGTTATAATCATTAATAATATTATTTCTTGTCGGTATTTAGACGAGTAAAAGCACTTGACTAATTTCGTTGAGTATGCTTTGAGTTATTTGCAGGTATCACAATTTACAACGCCTTACCAAAGATATCGAAATGAAGAAAATTCAAATAACGTCAGTCTGTGCAATTGTATGCCTCTCGTTGACTATTGGTGCACCATTGGGCGGCAGCAAATGGTCGAAAAAAGCTCCTAGTTTCTTGCTTTCGTTATACAAGCAGCTCACAAATAACAAAGTTTCACTGTCCATGTTGGGAGCATCTCGAATCCACGGCATTTTCAACACCGTAAAACGTGAGTAAAAAAGAGCATTCGTTAGTTTTTCGTGTCGGCTTCGTAGGGAAAATAGTTTCGTTTACTTGGAGATTTCTTATGTTTTAACACTGTAAACTATAAGGGGATCTTTAACGAATGTTTACACCAGACAACTTTCTTCGTTCTGAACGGGACGATAGACGATTGTTACTTTCATATTCTTTTGAAATATACCCGCACACGAGGGAACAATGTTTACAAATGAATTTTCTGAACGCATTCTCTCTACTTAAGAAGTTTCCGAATCCATAAACTTGTCCAGTTGTGTAGTGGACATAGCTTAAGCAGGATTTGACTTCATTGTCATGGTGGTCAATCTTTTTCCCTAAGGCCTGGTTCGCCGTGTTATCGTTTAGGTCTTTTCGTGATGCACGAAACTTTGTTGTTAGGTTTGAAACATGCGTTCGTTTGTTTTAGAGCGTCAATCAACGTCAAACGAAAAAGTCTACGACCTGACATGTTCTATTAATGGAACGAATCTTTCACTGTATAATGTGTTCTTGGTCAACCTACATTTGACAGTGATGGCAACGAGAAACGAAGACAAAAGTAATTGCAATTTGGCACTTCATGACATTTTTTCAGGAAAAAAAATCACATCGAAACAGATAAGCTGCTCCAAAACGACCGACCTAGTCTTGAGGGTAACGTCAGTGGTCAAAAAATGGATCGCATCGCCTTCAACAAACGCTGGCGTTCGAGTCAGCATTACGCCGACCTACTCCGACGCCGTGCCGATCAAACTTCCACACATCGACACTCGATCGAACGCGGAACCTCCGTATTTCATCATATACATATAGAACTGAAAATGTTGTGCGTCCTCGCACGAGTTCGGGGGAAAATAATCGAATCAGTAATGACACTATATGAAACACTTTAATTTATAAGCGTAAATAAACGTGATAAATCAATGAAAGGCACGTAAAATACACAATAACGTAAAGTATACCGTATTAAATAAACATTTATTCAAAACAACTTGTTACGAAAGACTTATATCCATACCCGGGGGGTGTCAATGGACTGTTAATTGGTGGTGGCGGTCGGGGGAGAAGGGTATTCACATATATTAAATTGTACCGGAC
Source organism: Xenia sp. Carnegie-2017 (assembly GCF_021976095.1). Classification (NCBI taxonomy): domain Eukaryota; kingdom Metazoa; phylum Cnidaria; class Anthozoa; order Malacalcyonacea; family Xeniidae; genus Xenia; species Xenia sp. Carnegie-2017. The sequence continues at coordinate 8,577,053 of NW_025813488.1, read as the reverse complement.
TGATTTCTTTAAAAGTGAATTGGCTTTCGAAAGAAATCAAATGGGGCACAACCACTGATACATGCACATCCCTAACTTCGAGTCGGTCATCGAAGACTGGTATTAAAATGTGCTACGCAAGCTTCGAAAATAGACTGCTTTTCTTCCATAAAACTGTTCATTTGTTATTTTCCCTTCCCATTGTTCGACATTTGCTAAAATTAACGTCGCTCATAAGGCAGTTTAATCACCGACATGACGCCAGTAGCTGCACGCATTCTTTGTTTAAAATGCATAATCTCCGGTTCATTTTGAGTGTATTATCCACTTACGACAGACTCATTATGTTTTATGATAATTGTTCACTCGAGATTAGATTATACGATTACTTTACAGTCCTGTCAAGTAGAAATGTTGGCTGACCAACATTTCAAACCGGGAAAAATTTCTTGCAGTTAGCCCTGATGCGCTGTCTATAGTCTTATTTAAGTCTTATTTATTCAAAACCATTTACTCGTTCTGGTGTGTAAATGCTGCAAAATATCATGGGAAAAATTTAAAATTTATGGCTTTCTTACGGGCAGAGCTGCTAGAGCTACCTAGGATCCAAACACTCGTGCTTGAAATCGAATGCAACGAACACCTTCCTTATCAGTTTCAGAAATCTCGTGCGTGAACACACGTATCTCAGAAAACAGTATCTGTAGCATGTTGGGAGAAACCTACTCGTGAAATAAATTGATTTGAACGAATCTCAACTACCAATCCTCGACGAATATAATTTCAATTAAATCGTACTTGTCTATTTACAGAAATGAAGACATCATCCATTGCATGAAATGTGTACACATGTAAATCGAAAGCAACGAAGGACCTGCATGTAGAGATTCAACATTGACATAACACGTGAACATTTTCTTTGATTCGATATTCACCAAACACGTTTCAAGCGATGAGAAAAAAACGAAGAAAAGAAAAGGACTTCACGAAGGATTTCATATTCAAACTACACTTTTTTCACGATGGCCTGAAGCTTTTCGGCCTTCGACTTTGCAACATCTCTCGACGTGGGATGGTAATTTCTCAGCGATAGTTTGAGCTCTTCAACTCGTTCCATCGCAAAGCGCATCCTATCGGCGAGTTCCGAAGAACACCCGTTTTCCTTTATGCCCTTGAAGGTGAATGTTCGGGCGTTGCGGGTTTTATCGATGTACGTGATGGCCGCCATACATGGCGACAATATCACTTTCGTGTGATCTTGAAAGAAATTCACCTGTGAAGAATCAATGCAATAAGAAAGACGTCACACGGGGGCATCGGAAGCGGGGAATAGTGCAGGGGGGGTTAGCCTCCCTCACTTGTCTTGAAAAAAGGACAGTGACAACATACCTTAAACAAAATTTTTACAATGAAATATCATTTGAGATATATTAACTAAGTTAATGACAAATCAGTTCGAATAACAATGAAAAAAACAAAAAATGAACAAAATGTGACCTGAAAAACGTGTGCCTCGCATAAAAAAAACAAACAACAGAAAACAAGCGAGAATAGATAAATATCATAATCTTGTGAATTGTTTCAATGATATGACAACCAGAGCCGCCCCTTGAACGTTAAGTGCATCTAACCAGTGCTGTAGAAGTGGGAGGGGCGCTTGGGGAGGAGTCCCCTTCTACCTTTGAAATGGGTAATTTTAAAAGGGCACTATTGACCCTAACGTCAAGAGAGCCCCCCATCTGATAAATTTAGTTCTACAGCACTGCACCTAACCTTTTTCTAACGCATGCGGTAAAATGTAAACTTGTAATAATAACAGTGAAAGCATTGTTTGAGAAGGCTATAAAATCTTGACGCTAGGCCTTGTCAAAATGCTGCAATTTTTGTGAAGAACGGAGTACTGGCATTTGGAGTCTGGTACCTAAAATATGACGTACATTCCGGACAAAAATAAAACTCTATCCATCTGCCGCTATTTTTTTACTACTCCAAGTTGAAAAACATGCCCGAAAGGAGCGTGGTATATGGTTGCAGTAGCATTAGAATAATTCGGTGAAATATTGCAATGTTATTTGGCAAGTGTTGCCACGAGTTCTCACGCAGTTGTTTACCAAATATTAACTGTGTTACACAATGCGTAGCGTCAGGATTTTTCATCCAATTCACAAAATTCTTTCACAAATATTGTCCTACGTCCACAGTTTATCAAATTCGTTCAAAAAAAATATTGAGGTTAGAAGGTGCACTTTAAGGATTAAAACAATTCACTCCCGAAAGAAAACAGTTGGGCACAACACCCCACCCCATATTAACGTTCTAGGGAAGGCTCTGGCAATAATTACCTGTAATATTCCATTGCTTAAATGAAGTACAATTGCCTTGCGCGTTCTAAACCAAGTGCGCAAATAAGGCAATCTCGACATCTGATTGGCTTCTACAGCGGTGCCACGTGGTCCTCCCGCCTGCAGGAGGTGCTCGCTCATGTAGTTCCTGAAATACTGAAGAAGAGTCACTTTCTTCTTGTGTTGCTCAGGATAATGGTTGAGTGTACCACAATGCTCCTCTTGTCCCTCTCGGGTGACGTATTGCAAATTCCTGTAAACAAGATGACAAAAAGCATAACATTTGAACAAGTATAGGACGACTAGATCGCAGACCGATGTCATTTTAAGAGCAAAAATGTTGGTGGTCAAACGTTTGTACTAAATAAAGTGAAAAACATAATTTTCTCTAGATGAAATTTCCTTTCAATTTAACGATTTAAATGGGTAACAGTTGCCTTAGCACTTCAGATAAAATCAAGAGCGCACATTAGGGGAGTCTGCGAGCGTAACACTGCCCAGCCTTTATGAAATTTGTATAAAAAATACGTCCAGAAATCGATAGAGGACGGAAGAAATCGGTCTGGCTAAAATTCTTGGTTTTTCCGAGGGTTTATCGATCAAATGAAGACATTAATAAAGTCGTCATCAGAACTTCTAGTCCCCTCCAGTTTTTTACGTAGGGCGGGGTACGTCCCCTTTTGCATCAAGACAATCATGACTATATGAGCTAGCCACAACTGCTTTTGATACTTCCTTTTCTAAGTCCCGGGTGACTAAAGTAAATCTTTACAATGATGCACGAACGAACATTCGTACTTACTCTCCATCCTCTTTCAGTAAAAGTCGCGAGCCATCATTGAACAGGACACCGAAACTTCCATCACAGAGTTGGTAACCGAGACCATATTTGTCCGAGTAATCCACCCACTTACTGATCCAAAATATTGGATTACTTGCGGGATCTTCTGCATCGTCTAAAACAGAACATTGCGCTAGTTACTTCTTAGGGAAAACTATGCAGCTGGCAAAATTTTCAAAGAGTAGAAAATTCTTATCTAAATTTCTAATTATCACCTGGGTTGATGGTGGGCCTGGCACTGGTAACTTGCGTAGGTTTTGACGTAAGACACGTCACCAATTGCTTCAGCAAATCAGAGAGATAAAAATCACTGGGTATTTGTTCACCCTCGTCGTCGCCCAAGCCGTGCTTCTTGGCCTCTTCGTTTGTCATAACGTGGCTTTCACCATTGATCACGTGCATTGCATGTGATCGTCTACGATTTTCCACCTGGCCTGGTTTTGATGTAGCAGGCTGCAGATGGTTCAGTTCAAATAGAGGTCGCCTCTGCCCTCCTGTCTTGGAGTCAATGCAATGTGCATCCTTTGCTGTGATTGCTTTAGATTCCAAAATTGATGCAGAGGGATTAAAGCGTGGAGCCATGGAAAGAGCACTCGCTGGGAGAGTTGAAGGAAGATACCCAGAACGGAAAAACTCATCTTGACGTATTTCATGCATAGTTGGTCGACATGAGGGATCAGGTCTCAACATTTTTACAATTAGTTTCTGAGCAACAGGGCTGACTTTGGAGGGAATGTAATATTCATTTCGTTTTATACGACTGTATGTTTCCTTGAGTGAAGAAGTTTCAAAAGGTGGTTTGCCAACCAACAGTGTATACCTTAAGCATTCAATTAGATTTTTTTAAAAAATTCAAATAACTTTCAAAAATAACCCACGACCATGAGAACATTACTCACATTATACAGCCCAATGACCACACATCTACTTCAAAACTGTGACCTTTCTTGCTTAACACCTCAGGAGCAATGTAGTTGGGCGTACCACACAAAGTTCTGGTAATCAAAGAAGAAAATATTCAACAACATGCTACAATGAAAATTGTCAAAGAGGTTCCAAACATCAACAAACCTCTTCCTGTCTTTTTCGCTTTGCACAACTGTGGCAAGACCAAAGTCCCCTATCTTTATGTTCATGTCGTCGTCAAGGAACAAGTTTCCAAGCTTCAAATCTCGATGGATGATTTTTGCATCGTGAAGATACATGCATCCTACGAGAATTTGGCTCATGTAATATCGAGCCTCGGGTTCTGTCAACGCCTTTCGCCTCTTGTGCAACTCCATCAAAGACTTTATAAAACGTATCAATTGTATTTAAGCTAAGCTACATTTTCACAGTTGTTTGACAAAAATTTCATGAATCTGTAGCCGAATTCTCGAATGAGGGGGGAAATCTGAGCAGATTAAAGCAAATTGATCGCATTTATGAGTCAAATAACGTTACAAATCGAAAACAATGAATGCCAAATAAAACAATTTTTGAATTCAAAAACCGTTACGTTACCCGTGCCTATTATCCTATGGAGTGATGTAAGACCGCACAGATTAAGAGAAAGCAGGCAGCATAAAAAACAAAAGAACTCTACAAAAGACCTTACCCTTTTTCGACAAATTTCCAGTAAAATATATATGAAGTTTTCGTCTTCGAAGAAGCAATGAAAACCAACGACATGTTTGTGATTTAGCTTGCGATGAATGTCGATTTCCATCGCCATCTGTAAAGGGAAAAAAGATAATTTTAGCCTGGATAGGTTTTCGTCAAGTTTGTCTAAATAAATTTGAGTAAAACGAGTTTTGATTTTTTTGAAGAAATAATGATCAATCATTTGCAGTACCTTCTCCTTTTGATGCGGTTTTGTCAGCATGGATTTCGGTACAATTTTCCCCGCATACACATTGTTTGTGTCTTTATCTTGTAGCTCGTAACATTTAGCAAAACCACCCTAAAAATTTGGCAAAGAATTGACTATTTAATATAAAAGTAGAACTGTAGAAGAGATGAACTAAGTTTTATGTTATAGTTGGGGTATAATTGACGGCCACTGCATCGAGCTTCCATGAAGCTTTCGACATTTGTACCTTGCCAAGAAATTTCCCTCGAATGTATCTCTTTCTTGTTTTTGGATCCAGTATTTCTAAAGAGATTTCTTTCGGACTAGAGCCCCGAGATAAACAGTCCTCTTGCTTGATGTGCCTTGCCATCAATGGTCCCTTCTTCATGGCGATAGTTTGATGATATACAATAGCTTCAAATTTTATCAGATGCCGTTTTGACTAGGAAAATAGTCAGAAAAAAAATTTCTATTAACTTCGGGTTAACGTAACGGCATAAAATGAAAATAATACACAATTTATTGCAGTTTGCTCTTAATCGAACACCACTGCAAGGTTCAGTTTAAACTTAATAAAATTCAAATACAAACGCTAGCCACGTATTTCATTTTCGAGATTCTGATTGGTTAGTCAATTTAAAGGTCAAACTGGGCCAAACCTAATTTGGTAAGATCGCGCCAGTTGTCACATCAAGCAGCGGTTGGGAAATTTAAAAACCTTTAAGGTTTAGTGCACTCAACCGTAACTCATCTGTGGTGTCGATGAATGGATGGGCATTTAATCAAAACTGTGTCAATATAGCTTTAAAAAATCCGAACGTTCGTTTCGCAAATTCCAACACAAATACTTTTGCGCGAAACATGAAAAGCCAGCAAATATTGGCAAAAAAATTTGGCGGTTTTCATGGCCGCCATGCTGGTATACTTATTACAAAAAGAATACGATATCATTATGTTTTAATGTTAAGTTATTGACAGACACATTTTCCTCCTTGACTTTCATTGAGAAATGCACAAAACGAAAAATAAAATTTGGTGACGTACTTTTATTACGGTAAATATATTTAATATTTACTATTTAAACTCTAAAAAATCTCTACCTCAAATCTTACAAACACCTATACATCCAGAGCAGGCAAAGGCTCATTGAACATATCTTGCTCAGGAGGCTTGGAAACCCATTGACCATATTTGGACTTTCTAAATTGACTTTTCATTTCCTGTTTGCAATGGGAAAAATCTTTAGCTGATAGCTTGGCACTTTGGTAAGAATCCACATTGACTGTATAACCATATTCAGGGGCTCTCTTCATCAACTCCAAAAAGTTACCAAACAAGGCTGCCTTGCATAGTCGAGAAGGTGTTGGTGCATTTGCTGTCCTTGTCTGGCAAGCACCATCCCGACCATCTGTTACTTCAACATTCTTGTCTCCTAGAACCCAGTTTATGCTGATGTTGTTTGTCTTCTCTGTTTCCCGAGGTGGTTCATAGGCAGTGACACGCCCAATATATGGGTGATTCACATGGTAGCCTGATGCCAGACGTCCGTTAAGGTCATCCTTGTGCACAAGACGACAACAGACTGCACGCGACAGATGTCCATGATCATATAGATAGCCAAGTGTTAAGCTCTCCAAGTAAACAGGTTTGATGAAATGTGTCAGCAAAGCACCCTGCAAACCTAGTACATTCCAACGACAAATCTTATCGCTGCAAGACATAGTGCGTAGCCTTCCCCCTTGCAACAGTCCATCCCATGTTTGAGGTGGAGCATCTGGGTCGATTGGGAGAGTCCCCTCGCCATCTTCAATCTTAGTACGAAGTATTCCCTGTTGTTTCGAGCTAAAGGTGGGAGTGTGTTGATTGCTGATTGGTTCATTATTTCTCGCAACACTTACCATCTGCCTGGAGGAGAAAAGTGCCCCATCCCCACAGGGAGCCACGCTGATGTACAGGTGAAAGGTCACACCCTCCACAAGATGAAGCTTTTTTTCACCATCAACCTTTCTAAAAATAGATGGCCTTTGGGAAAGATAGTTACTGATTTCTTTATAAAACACACGAAGCAAACCTCGTCTTGCAATGATTTCTGCATGAGAATCATTCACTTTCTTCCCTTCCAAACTCATTCTCTCCCCGGTAATGCACCTGTTGCCAACGCCAAGGCTGACAACTCGTCCACAGTCTTCTGCACTTGTCTTCATAATAATGCATGCAATCACTTTTCTTCCGGCAAATGAAACAGAAACCATCGAGGCAAGTCTCGAGAACAACTGATGACTTAAAGCAGCCATGTGATCAAAGTGTGTCCATGTGTTTTTTTTTGGAATAGGTGAAAAATCTGACAGATTACCATCAGCAGAATCTCCATGCCTTGTAGAGCCTTGGGAAAGCTCACGCAAAGCAACATCAGCAGCCTGTCGCTTGGCTTCTTTAATATTGCTAGCAGTCACAGCAGTGAATCTCCTCTCGCCAACTTTGGCAGCGATAGTAAATGAAGGCTTGCCGAAAGTCTTTTGGGAAATGGTCTCGAATGTGACCACACACTTGTGTTTTTGACCAAAGTTATTCAAAGCACTCACAGGGTTTTTGTTGATGGAAGTGAAACAGTCTTCGAAAAATTCCTTGCTGCTACCATCAGCATTTCCAAAATACTTTGTTTCGGCTGCTCGTTCGGAAGCTCGAATAGGTTGATGTTTACTTTGGAATGAGTCATGATGAAATGACGAGGAAGGTGGTTGAAGGGTTTGAGTTTGAGTGCTGGGGACTGAAACATTTTGAACATTGGGAGAAAGTTTCCATGTAGGAGGAATGTCATTAACCTTGTTTATGATACCTTTCTTCTGCAATTGGTAAAGTGTAGGATTTATTTCCTTTTTTGTGTTAGCCCCAACTGAAAGTCGAATGCTATTTGTGTTGCATGGATGACCTTGAAATGTGAGGAAAGCGATGATTTTAGATTCAAAAGTTGCTTCATTTGCACTTGCTTTGAAGAAGGATTTCCCTGAAGACCAGGTTGAATTTGTGCTTTCAACATTACGATGCATGTTGTTTGGAAATGTTGCATTTTTCTGAAGGGATTGTGATTCTGGATGCCATCTGTGATGTTTCTGTTGATTTTTCAAACCTGCCACTGATGGTCCTTGGGACATAAATGATGCTGAAGGTGGAGGAGGTCGTTTATAAGGTGACGAGGATAAGATATGATTATGAGGGGCAACTGGAAAAGACGGCCTTGGACTTGTAGGGCTAGCTTCTTGGTTGTACATACGAAAACCTTTTGTCATGTTTAATTGCTCTTGAGCAAAAGAAATATTTGGTTTCAAGTGACTTACATCATATTTTCCTAAGTTGTCATCTCGTGTTCCCAGCTGATCCCCAACTCCTGATATAGCATTTAGAGAACGTTGCAACATGGTTGGCTTCGTTCTTTCTCCAGGTTTAGACATGTTATACACCCCAGTTGAATGCTGTACTGGTTTGATCGGATGCTGAGATTTCTCGATTAAAGACTTGTACAAATCCAACGAAGGTGGCCGTGGTCGATTGCTCAAGTTCTGAGCTCCACTGGGATATGTTGTATTGGCTCCGTACTTCCGATCGCGATAAACCGTCGTTAGACGATCATTTTCAACAGACACTTCACTATACCTGCTGTAAAGTTGTTCATTCGACGCATCGTCCCCACTACTGGATTCGCTGCTGTTGTAAACGGCTTCAAGTTTTAAATACATGTCGACACGACAGTCACTACCATGTTTCGACGGTTGCATTTTCTCGTCATTTGAGGACATAGTAAGAGTACATCAAAAGCAAACTCCAAAATAGTACTTACTATTGTTCACAAACACTCAAAACATGTAGTAATTTAGCAACAAGGAACAGAAAGATAAGAAATAGTAAATATTCAACGAAAGTAAAGACTCCACACAAATACTTTATGTAAGAAGAAGCTATAATACCATACGCCTCCCGCCAATTAGCACCTCCCTCCCCGGGGAATGTTCCCACACCGATCGTGATAGAATGAGAAGCCAGGACTCAGAGTGAGATGATTTCAACCCTGGGGATGCAATTTCGACTGACTCTAGTGTGGGGTAACGGGTCTTAAAATTTAACATCATATCATTTATCAGGCAAACATTTACCCTAAAGAGCCCGGAGCTTTTTCTCAATTCCCATTTATTGGTCACATTTGTCCTACCGCCTACCGGGCACAAGAGGCCTACAAGTTGTACCCACTGGTAAGTATAATACATGTATCACCTCTTCGTAAATAAGTCCTTTCACGTATAAGCCTATGAAAAAGGACCTATGAACTTTAACGCGAATGTTTACGGTTTTCAGCATCTACGGCTACATCAACGTGTACCCATTGCGTGTGACTATTTTCTTCCCCTATCACACGACAATAAGGTTTTTCCACTCCAGTCTCCTGGGGTCGCGTGCAGGAGCATCGAATGACGTCATTGATTGTTGTATGCAGAGCGACTTTTATAAGCTTATTAAAATGGTGGTTTTAGAACATGAGAGCAATCATAGATCCAACGTTCCATCAACTGAAAAATCCAATCCAAGCATTAACTTTTTGGAGGCTTCCAAACATTCCAAACAGGGTCACAGATCTTTACGTGTTTCGTGAAACCGTTCCCAGACCTCACCGCGAACAAACGGAGAATACATCACATCGGTTGATCCCGGTAAGCTTATAAAGACAAACCAGAAACTAATGCATTTTATTGCCACTCAGATGATCAAAGATTTGGATGATTAAAAGAGCCCGTGCACGGACAGCGTTTGTCGTGAAATTCCCTCTTAACTCATTTGTACTAACTGTACCACCTACCAGCCTATCCCCGAGTACCCTGAAAGCAAGCATTCTTCGATAAGATGATTGATTCCGATTCACTACACGGTCACGTGATACCAGAAACCTAATCACATGATAAATTAGAATGCGCAAATCCATAACATGTTGCAAATATGAACATGGTGGAAAATTTCCAAGCTATATTTCCTCGGAATTGAGCACTCTCACGAAGGTCTCTCGTACACGGAGTGCATTGTTCGCCATCTCTCTTTCCTTTCGCGTCGGACTCTTTTTGTTCTGTCGGTAAACTGTGAACTTCCGAAACCACTCCATTACATCGGAGTCGGCAGACTGCACCCTATGACGTAATTCCTGTTTGCGAACTTCCGTCTGTGCGGCCTCCAGGAGGTCTCGCTTCATCTGTAAATTCAAGCTGACCATAACTTGCAGCTCCGCTTGTTTTTTCTTCAATTCACACAAGACTTCATCGCCACTGTCCACCTTATCGCCGGAATCACCTTCAAGCTTCTCGATGATACCCTGATCCACAAGTTCCTGTTTGAGTCGAGTTTCCAAATTCCGAGCATGAGGAACGTGCACCGATTTTCCCGCCTGCGCATGCGGTATGACGACGGACTCGGTAACGGTCTTTCCGGGGTCGGTCACATCCTCGGAAACCGGAGCAATGATGTTCTCCTCGACGAATGCCGACAGAAGTCGTTGCGTAAGAGGTCCAAAGGGGCAGGCATCGTCGGCAGGCAAACTGATGTCCGTAGAGCCTTTCTTCAGAATATCCTCGACGGAATTTTCCTCGAAATTTTCCACATTACTTGATTTCAACGTGCTCGGCTTCTTTTCATCTCGAACCTTCTTTCCCGATTCCTGCTCTTCCATCAAATCTTCTATCGCCCATTTTTCACTGTAGTGTTTTCCAAGTGGAGGCACCTGGAGGAAAATGAAGAAAAAAGATATAAAAACAGTACACATTATTCAAACTCAAAACGGGCCTTCAATGATAAAGACGACTCCTCCCGACTGCTATTTCCGGAGCAGCCACGTGCACATTCATGACGTCAGAGTTTCAATTTGGGCGATTTCTTGTTCATATCAATTTCAAACCTTTGCTTTTCGTTAGACGTGTGATTACAGCATCGCACGACGATCGATTGCAAACATTATGAGCAAGAACAACATCGAAAAGCAAAAGAAGAAGGGAGACCGATGGGGGAGGAAGTTCGCATCTAGTAATGTATGAGTTACAATTTGGCAGTAAAATTATATTTTATGCATATTGTATCATGCATTAGATACAATTGAAAAATCAAAGTATGAACATTGTACAACGTGATGCAAAAACGTGTCTCATTTTTACACATGTCTTTATACATTAATGTTAATAGAAAACGTAACACGAGAATCTGTCGTGAAGCAAATTATGCCATTACTGTCATGCAGGAAAACAAAAATAGGTTTCCTAAGAAACTCTTTCCATCTTAGCAAGTTATGTATAACAACAAATTTTGCCTAATAAAGAAAAATTGCAGAAAGTTCACACGCAATTCTTTAGAAGCCCACTGGATTGCAATGTATAGATACGTATGTTATGGCGTAAAAATAGACCTAATGAACTTGTTGAACATGGAAAATGGTGGACATGGAAAATGGTAAACATGGAAAATGGTGAACATGGAAAATGGTGAACATGGAAAATGGTGAACATGGTGAACATGGAAAATGGTGAACATGGAAAATGGTGAACATGGAAAATGGTGAACATAGAAAATGGTGAACATGGAAAATGGTGAACATGGAAAATGGTGAACATGGAAAATGGTGAACATGGAAAATGGTAAACATGGAAAATGGTGAACATGGAAAATGGTAAACATTCTCCCGATTGTAATTTTGATACTTTAATGCAAAGTGAATAAGGGACTTGCCCGCTTTAAAGAAAACCGAGGGAGGTTTTCTTCTAACGTCACTGGAAAAGGAAAAGCCGGAAGGAAGTTGAATTGAACAAGAAATCATCCTGACTCGAAAATCTAATATCTAATTGATTGGTGCGATTATTTTATTGAATAGAACTTTTATAATGACGGAAGACTTTCTTGAACAGCTTACGCACGCCGCTTGTTCGTCGGTCAAGATATTGGAGATTTTTAATGTGGCCAAAACAAAGAACTTCAAAATGCTGCTTTCAATGACGAGCGTATTTGCTATAGTAAACAACATCTAAAACTTTAGTGGTTCTAAAAAGGAGTGTTCTAAAACAAAACATTAAGATTAATTAAATGACACAAGACATCACGGCAGACTTCTCATTAGGCACCACGTCTGCTTTGATGAAAACTAAAGATTATAATGACATTTATAGTAAAGACGGCGCAAGATGACATCATCCCAAAACGGGAAGCGGACGTTTAAAACAGGAATAAGTTAAAGACATAATCCTCTTGTCGGCAAAGCAAGGAGATTAGTCAACTTAATTAAAACAGATTCCACAAAAGAAAGAGGTCTTTTGGACATACCAATTGCTTTTCTTTCATTCAACTTCCCTGGATGAGGCAGCATTAAATGATATCAAGATGCAAACTAAGAGAACACTAACATCCGAGAATTTGTTTTTCGCAAGCAATGTCATCCTTACATTTTTGAAAAAAACTATTCTGCGAACAACCTCCGAAGAGCTTCTAGTCCTCTACCAGCCAAAATGTCTGGTAATTTTGTTTACGAGTTTAAATTTGTGGGCGAGGCCTGCTATGAATGTGGAACTTCTCGAAGGTTGAGTGATTCAAACAGCATGTACCATCTTCCTTCGCAATTTCGGAAATAAAACTGTTTCAACACGAGAACAACCCAAGCGTGATTGCAACAACAACAATCTTATTTCCAGTGACTGTGCGAACAGTGCGATTGGGAAACATCTTTTGAGTAACACTCGCGCTGTGCTGATTTGTTTTCGGGTGACATTTTTCGAATTGCAAAAAATCTTGTTCGTGATTCCAGTTACGCGTCATGCAATCCATATTAAGTAAACTAATCTCGCAATTTGCCGACAAAAGGATCATGTCTTTAACTTCTCCCTGTTATAAGCGTCACCTCCCCGTTCGAAGGTGATGTCATTCTTTCTTTTTTTTATTTACAATTATCAGTAGATTTTAGGTCATCATTAAGGACGTTGCACCCGATTCATAATTATCTCATAATCAGTGTTTTCATTAAGACGCCGTTTCTAGTGGTCTGTCGCCGCCTATTTCCGGATTTAGCGAAGAACAGCCGTTTATTTACCAGAAAGCCAGAAAAAAAATAGAAAAAAGTATAGTATATCTGTAATAAACTATCATATTTATCTATTTTGTATTAAAACTTAAACAATACAACACATTAGACTGAATTGTAATTGTAACTTAATTCTGTAAAAATTCAGTGCTGCGACGCTTATTTATGGTACGGTCAAAAAGGTAGAAATTCAAGTGCCCAAATAAAGTTAAAGACTACAAATGTCACAAGTGTTATGAAAATATAAAATATGAAATTTGACTTTTAGATAATTTTTGAACCTGAGACGCCTATTTTTGTATCACAGCCTGCAATTATGAATCTCAATGAAAGCACTGCACAATTGCACCTCTTCATTACTGACTTGAATGGATGATCACTGATTCACTAGAATGTTTTTTACTGCTCTAGTAAGCTGAAGTTACTATAAAATTTTTTGTGAGAAACCATGTAAGGTTACTGCATGTTTACCTTCGCTGCAATGACACGGTAATAAACATTTTGCAACTAAAATTTTGGACAGCTTACATAATTATTACCATTTAAGGGTTGGTTAAATAACTGAAACCAAATTTGGTCCCAAACCAAATTTTTAGTTTTGACATATTGCACCAAGTGTCTTGAAAGAACATTTATTATTAAAATAAACGCGTAGCTTTAATTTCATGTTTATGAGTAAATTTCTTTAAGACATATTGTCTCATAGAGTACCCTTGCAAGACATATTGGCTGATTTTACTTTAAAAGTAAATTTAAACGGTTATTCAAACTGGTTATTCAAATCATTTTTCCATATTTTGTGCTTGAAAAATTCACTAGGAGTTTTCATACATGCAAGATAATTTTTCTTTGTGGCAATACATGTAGAATCAATGGTTCGGTCTTGGAAACCCTCACCTTAAAATATTCATCAAGATCTTCAGATGCTTTTATTGATTCTTCCAGATATCTGATATCATCCATTGTAATGTCTGCACAATACGGCTCAACCATTGCCCAAAATCTATTCGGTGCATCAGCAGCCTTTGATTTGACCATAGTTGTGTCATCTTCCGCCTCGAAATAATCAGTTCTGGTCCCAGAAGATTTTTTATAACCCTTGGCCTTTTGACCAAAGGCTTTGTCGTCTATTTTCTGCTTCTACAATGCAAAACAGACGAAATTTGTGAAAGACCTTTGTGAAAAAAAGTAAATGTCGAGTGATAATGTTCTCGACAGATCATCAAAGTATGAAGTAAATACAGAATTTGAAAATTGATGTCCTTGCCTTGCTTCTATCGTCCAGAGAAGAAGGTTTGCATCTTTTTAAAGAGTTCAGAATCTCTATCTCTTTCTGTCTCGTGCCTTTCTTGTCTTTTCTATCAAGCCAATCAACTAAAACTTTATTTTCAGATTCAAGAAGCCGAGATCGTCGATTCACGGCAGCCAGTAACGTTTCTAGGTCACTCTGAAGCATAGAAAGATCCTCTATCCCAATACCTTGATCTAAACTCTTTTTCAAGACGTTCGTATACGACGGGCACATTTTGCTATGATCTAAAACCTTGAATTCATGGTATTGCAGTGGGCATTTGTCGTCGTCCATTTTGAATTTTTAGCAATTACTTCATATAACACTTAAAGTAAATGGTTTGAGCCCGGGAGTTTCGTTACATGCTTGTAGATGTAGATCGTCCAGATTAGTATAGTCCTGAGAAGGACTGTTTTTGTAGTTGTTGACTGACGTTTCGACAACCTTAGCGGTAATCATCTTCAGATGTCAGCCTACAACAACAAAAACAGTCCCTGGACTATACTAAGATGAACGATCTACACCTACAATCATATAACACTTGCTGTTCAGTGTCCCAAATTTCATAAAAAAATTTAAACTATTCAAGTTACCTTCATTACTCGTTCACCTCAAGCGAAAGCAGTCACCCTTTCAAGGTCACAAACTCATTGTTTTGAAACTGTATTAAGCTGTCGGGTACAGTAACTTAACTTAACCATACATAGTACATAATAATATCAGCAGTTAATTTCTTTACGGGAACTTGTCAAAATCTTTTTGATTGAGCAACAAATAAAAACAACGTTCATCTAACTACTTTTCGGTAAGTCATTTTCATGTTTTCACACGAAATCTCTTGGTCTGTGTAATTCATACTTCATTCAACTCACGGGGTGATCCCCCCCCGGGGGGTATAAACCTGTACTCGGTCAAGACCTGTACAGGTTTGACTGAAATAACTAAAATACCCAATCATCGTCTGAATTACCATATTTTGCGATTTTTCATGAAACGCAAGTCGGTGTCAGACATTAGGAGCTTTGAATCTAAGGCTGTTATATCCCGAGCCGACAGGTAGCTAATGGCTTTATAAAACGATAGAATTAAAACCATCCGTCGACACCACTGAATTTTATATTTTTTTCTGCTGCCTTTATATACTTACAGAAAATTGTTGCAATTGTAGAAATGTTTGACAATTTCAGCATTTTTTTTTTGTAAAACATCAACAAAGAGGAAGAACGACAAAATATATCTTTTATATAAAAAACATCTCTTACAACACATTACACAATTCGTCTTTTCGAGAGCTAGCTATTTTGAAATGTTCGACTAGTCATTCCGAGTTGCAATTTACGTTTCTGATAAAATACTCTTTAATACAAAATACAGCATATCAGCTATCGCATTAACTATCACAAATATTCTACAAACAACAAAGTTTCCTTTTCGAAGGATTTGAAGGGGCTCAACATTTATTGATAATTTTTCTGATCATGCGTCGATCCTGCATCTTCTTGAGCGCCGTGACCCACAGAACTCTACCGCTTTCCATGCGGCCGATAATGAGAAAGCGTCCACTCCTTTGTTTCAGACGCCTTCGACACCGACAACCTTTGGGCGCCGTAAAAAGAGCGAGTGTTGTGGATGGGGATTGTAATACGTTTCGGACATACGCACTGCTTTGTCGAAAGACGCGGGAAATCTTCACATGAATGTACCTTCCTTTTCTGTTATGTCTCGGCACCCAGGCACTTATGACTAAACAGGGAATTAAATCAAAAATTAAAAATTTTATACGTTAAGGCAATCGAAAGAAAATTCGCTTGGGGAAGCTGTTGACTACATCAACTTTCAATCATGTTGAAAAGAACAAATCGTTCGCTCTAATTGAGATAGGTATGGTAGTACAATCGCTCTGATTGAGATGGATGGTAGTACAATTTCTCTAATTGAGATGGATAGTAGTACCATTGCTCTAATTGAGATAGATGGTAGTACAATTGTTCTAATTGATGTACATGGTACTCCAATTGTTCTATTTGAGATAGATGATAGTATAACTGCTCTAATTGAGACAGGTGGTGTTAAAATTGTTCTAACTGAAAAAGATGGTCATAAAAGTGCTCTAATTGATATAGATGGTAGTACATTTGCTCTAATCAAGATAATAGTAGCTAGTACAGAAAAAAGGAGAGTGGATAGATAATACGAATGATCCAACTGTCGTGGCCCAAGCGTAGATGATCTGAATTACGATAGCTCGAAGAAAGGTTTTGTAAAATAAAAATTTTAAGGTTGAAAATTCAATACTTGATAACAAAGAGTTACAAAACTTACCAAAATCGCTCTTGCAAATGTGTGATTTTAAAGCTCTTCTCGTATAACTTCTACGGCACGAGCACTCCTCCTCTGTTAACAAACGAACGAAAAATTACAGAAACCAGGAATTAAAAAGTCGGAAAATTCTTCGTTAAATCCGGATTATAGCAACTGGGATTAAAGATTAGAAAACGTCCTTCGTGTAATTCAGATTAAGACAACACATGCCTGACGTTCTCAGAACTACGCCACGAACTCACGTTCAAAATTAACACCTACCAATCCGCTCGCATGAATTAGCACGTATGTGAAAGTGTTTGCGACAGATAAACTAGGTAAATGACATCAATGAAGACACAAAACAACTCAAAGTCCAAAACGTAATAAACTTACGCTTGAGTCCAAGCATCGCGTCGCTTATACACATCGTTGTGGAATTATTTCTGAACTTTTTCTCGTCGTTGCAATCGAAGAACGGCGGCCAACTGTAGTTGAGGGATCGCATAATGGGATCACACGAGTCGCGCAACCTCCGACAAAAAGATTGGCAAGTGTATATGAAATGGTCGGCGACGCATACGGGGGCGTACGTGAAGCACAAGAAATACTTCAGCTGATGGCGAGCGTTGCATACGGTCGTGTTGAGAAGTGGTTTCCACACTTTCAGTTCTTTTACGACGTCTTCGTAGCGGGACTGATTCAAAATGTTCGGCAGATACATGCGCGTGTACTCGGAATTGATGAGTTGGTAGCACATTGGCGGCAGTTTCGTGCATTTGTCGCGACGAAGAGTAAGAAACGAGCAACGAATGACAACAATCGACGAAAACAATATTCCGAAGACAGCAACAATCCTCATCTTCGCCACGTGAATACCTTAGAAAAAAAAGGCCATGAAAATCGATCAATACCTTTGCACTCACAAGTAGATCTTCGACATGAGTTTTAAGTTTGTGTTTCTGGGCAGGTATACGCTGATCGAGCAAAACTCCCAACTTAACGAGAAACAGCTTTTTTCTCGACCATATGACCAGTACAATAACTTCGACTCACCTTTTTTAGTGATAATCTCTCTCTGTTCTCAACAAAGACACGTCGCCAAAGAACAGCACTCGACCGAAGAATTGCGCTTATTTGCACAACTATATATAAGCAGTTGGCCAAGCAGGACGTAAATCAACATTATCTTGCTAATAGCCACACGTAATTAAACTACTTTATGCCCATCTATTGACAAAAGGTAAGAAATAATCCCATTATGACTTTAGGTGAGCGTCATTTGGGTAATTGATTTGCATTGTAACCTGCGCAACGAGTGGATTTTTAGTGGATTATAAATGTCATAAAAATCGGTAGCGATACAAATATACTTAATCGACTCGAAAGATCACAATCGAAAGTTAATAATTCGAGCGATCAGCTTTTGTTCGACCAAGTGATCGGTATGGGAAGGATCCTTCAAAGATCATGTCGGGTGCTTCATACCGAATCGATTCCAAAAAACCTGCCACCAAGAATAAATAAGTAAATTAACTTAGTTTTTCCTTTAAAAGGTGCTACACTCATGTTGCCGTCTTTCGGCTGCAGACGCCTCTCTAAACTTTTCATGATTAGATAACCAACAGCCACCAAAAACTGATCTTCGAATGATTGACGAACGTTTAAGTTCTCGACCGTCTTAAGGACCTCGGGAACGAAGATGTTATCGATGTGTTCGCGACACATGAGCATTACAACGACATCACGAACGAACGTTCGCCGTGCATATGGAAGAACGATGCAATGTTCAAATTGCTGCGAGTTAATGAAAATTGACTGGGAATCTTTGCTCTTCGCACGTTGTCTGGATTTAAGGAATAAATGCGCTTCCTAAGTGGTTTACACCATCTGTTTCGTGTGTATTGAGCAGTCAGAGGAACACGACATAAGTCAATTAAGAATGGAATTCAAAACACGTGGTTATTCTACATCATCACTAGGTCAACGTCTGTGAGAACATACATCCCGCTCAGACGATAAATGTATCGAAATTTATAAAGTGAACTCCTTGTGAAACTAAAACCGTTTACAAATGTTTCTTCTTCAATAATGAGATTTTCGGTAAAAGATTACATGTAAAGTAGGCAATGTTCCAACCTCGACCGAATTACCAGCTGAAGCATTTCCCCAAGGTAAGCACTCTCAAAGTCCGAGCACTCGTTTCCAGCCGCAAGTGAAAAAGACTGCACGTTCTCAAAGTAAATCTCATTATTTATCGTGGAAATGTGAATTTGAGGGTAGAAATATTACTGCCAAGATAAACCATGTCCGAAATTCGCAGCGCAAGGGACCGATTTACCGACGCTGATATTTTTTATGATTGGCAGAAGACGAAGAGAAATCGTAAAAGCAGTGAGGGACTTAGAGGGGGGAAGGGGAATGCACACCTCCCCCCCAACCAAACAAGCTTCGGCTAGAATCACATAAAAACACTCACAAACGAACCACAGAAATCAAAACCAAAGCGAAGTGTAATAAAAACTAGAGCAGCTCCCTACAAGATCATCATGGATCCATTCCTGCTTGAACATCAGGGCCGTACCGAGACTAACACGGATGGGGGTGCAGGGCTCCGAATGAAAAATAAAATCCAAATAGTCTCTCAACACTAACTCAAAGAAAACTGTTTATTGCAGTATTTTATCACTCCTATTTGTTACACTATAAGGATCGACACTTGGTTACTTCTATTTTGAAAAAAGTTATGAATTTGCTCGATGAAAATTATATTAATCGTGCACAAAGCTATAAGCTTTTGAATAGGTATGACAAAACAATGTGAGCACGATCTCTCAATACCCCCTTCGGCACTTCGGCCCTGCTGAACATCCCTCGAGTATTTGTTGCCATCGCTAGACGGGTAAATTCAAGATAAGCAAAACTATGTAAAAAGTTCGCTTCACTCTCTCAGAATGCTCCAGAAAACTCGATCAAATTCTTAACTCACGATGTTGATGACCGGAAACACTTCGACTGTCTAATCCCATAATTCCATAAAATAGGTCAGACGAAAAAAATATCAACTAAAATAAACAAACATGGACTCGTCTGTACGCCTTGCCTGTCTGCTAGCTTCACCATGAAATACTTCACGTAAGGCAGGACAATTCTAGACTGGCGACAAAAGCAATTGCTGGATACATCGAAATTGACCGTTAGCATCGGAGTTTAATCGGACAACACTAATCGGCTAAAAACACCACCGCGCATACAACGACTGTATTAATTCAAATTTTGTTGAAAAAATGCCGCCAAAAATCGGATTTAATCGGACAGTACTAATCGATTAAAAACAGTACCGCACACACAACGACTGTATTACTTTGAGTCGAAACGTTTTTAATGGGGCAGACAAAAGTCGTGTTGTGCGTGCCAAGCATTATCCGAGTAAGGTTTAGACTGTAGAAGCTAAAATAATCTCTCCCCAGTCCTCAACCTACTCACTGTTCACTTCACTACCCCGCCCCTACCCCTCACGATACAATCTCCTGTATGTTTGCAAACAGTGAATTCTTGTGGTTATTCACTTGGAATGTGTACTGGTCACCATTCCTCCGCTTCCTTCGGGTTCAGTCCCCTCTCCTTTTTCGACGTTTTTCAAAAGGCGAAACAGAGCGGCAGCCTCTCGAATACGACTGAAATCGATACAGAATGCTTGCACCTCGATGAAGATGTCCTAAAACAACAAATGCCATCGAATGAAAAGACACAAACTGCAAGTCGCCATCATTTCCCACTTCGTTTGTCGGCAATTATATTTCATTTGGGAACTTTTCAACAGAGTTGCCTCGTACCTTAACATCAATGATTTTGTTGCGAATAAGAGATTGGAGAAAAACGCAGACCTAAAGTGGAAAATATTCAAAATAAAGTCGATCGGCATGAATGGGTTGGTACAATTGCGGACAATAAAGGCGGTAGGAGGGGGTGGGGGCGCACCCAAGAAATCATGAGTACCAAACCACAGAATACATGTTTGTAGATGTAGATCGTCCAGGTTAGTATAGTCCTGAGAAGGACTGTTTTCGTTGTTGTTGACTGACGTTTCGACAACCTTAGAGTCAAAAGTCATCTTCAGAGTCAAAAGCGGTAGTCATCTTCAGAGTCATTTTGACTACGGTTGTCGAAACGTCAGTCAACAACAACAAAAACAGTCCTTCTCAGTACTATACCAACCTGGACGATCTACATTTAGAAACATGTAACGATACTCCCGGGTTCAAACCATTTACTTTAAACCCCAGAATAGATATCTAATAGAAGACCCACTCGGCTGAAATCGCGGCGTATTTTTTCACTACGCGTGCGTGACTTCCCAGCAATATACTTTCACAAAATAAATATGGAATAGTATTGCACAAGAATGTTATTTTACTTATAATTCACGTTTAAAGCAAAGGTTTGCCGAAATTTTTGCCAAGAGTTATCATATTGGGAAGGAGATAAGGTACCAAGCTTTTGTTGTGCAAAACGATATATTTGTAAAAACATCTATATTTTCTATTGCAATCTTACTGAAGTAATTTGCTGGAATGCGCGTCGGCTAAGAATTTGCTTCAGAAAAGTGGGGGTCACGAACATCAAAAGTGGACCTTCTATTAAGATATCTATTCTATGACCAAACTTTGTAGTGGTATTACGTCATTCTGCACGTTGTATGCATTAGATACGATCGACAAATCAAATTGCAAACATTGTAACACGTCATACAAGGCGTTTCTAAAGTACATAAACTAAATACCCAAGACAAGCGCAAAGTTTTTAAAACAGATAATTCCATTTCGCATATTTGCAGAAAAGAGAATTACTACCGAAAAAACATCCATCGAAATCATCTCCTCACTACTCACCAAGCGGATCAATCTATTTTGCATGTATTTATCCTTCATGTTTTCACATGATGTGATGCAATTCGATACATAAAGGTGGATGAACTCCTGAGGAAGCTCCACGGCCTATAAATCGTTCATAAATAAATTAATGACGGCATAATTTATTCCAGACAAATGTAATGAATGCACATTTCCATTAAACGGTGTTACACAGCCTTCGTTCTTACGGTAAAATGATTTAATGAGTAGGGCACCAAGTCTAACGACCTCACTCTTTATAACCTACCCCCCTCCTCCCCACACACCCTTCATCCACGTCTAACGAATAAAAAAACTAGTTCATGCCTATAAAAATCGTTGCGGAGTATTTGTGAATGCAGTACTAATGGTAAAATTGAAAGAAAACAATATCTTTCTTATAAAGTATGCATGTTTCGACACCGTGCAGTGAAATAAACGTTTTTTGCCAGTTTGTCTCGTCTGAAAATAGAATTCAGATTCCACGCTCTGGATTCCAAAAGACGTTTTGCTGGATTCAAAGAGCTATCACAGAATGCAACCGTGCAGAAATTCAGATTTCAATTTTGCTGGATTCTACCTTCCCATTCGTATAGAGCAATTTGATCCAAACTCAATCCTAATCTACACTCAATCCTACTCTAAGCTCAATCCTAATGTTAAGGGTTGGAAGAATCATACCGTGGTTAATCTGTTGACGACCTCCATTGAGTGTAAAGATATTTCCATGTTTACAAGTACTGAAAAATACCTTAAAAACGCAAACAATGGCGTCATTGATAACGATGCGTAATTAAACAGTGACAACATAAGAAATATAAGATGTTTACAGTGTTTGCAAGGGCGTATACGAGCGAGGAGACCTTTGGGAGAACTTGAGAGCTGATCAGTGCAAGCCCGGGACCGAAGGTGGAGGGTTGCACCTGCTCGAGTGTAAACTTCTTTTATTTCTTTTACAAAGTAGCAGTACTGCAAAACAGATAAATTTAACACAAATGTTTTAATTTTTCCTCTAACAAGTATTCATTATCGATTTGCAAATTCTCTTTCACTGATCGGATCGGTTTGCACAGGTTAATGCAAACTCAACTATAGACCAGTCAGTTCACGCATTGTATTGTCATTATTATTGTTGTTATTTTATCATTTTTAAATTTTTAAGACGAACGCGTTAAAACTCCAAAGTGGTAGAGCGGTGGGTTTACATACAAAGGGTGTGATTATGCAAGACTGAAGATACGTTTCATCAGCAAAAACGTCACGTCATTTACATAATCATGCCAAGATTGCCCATTTCGTAAGCCCAACTGGATTTCTCCATCGAAATAAGTGACCGGTCAGTTATAACGGCCAACAGGCAGCCATTATCGAAGTAAGTAACGACGTCGAAGTTTAAAGTTAGAATTAATACATTGGTATGTAAATTGAAATTTTCTTACTCGGTTATTTGATTGGACTGCATGAGTTTCAGCAATACTTCAATGGCCACCAGTGGATTGCTCTCGACTAACAGCGGCAACTTAAAGCAATAAACATGAAATCAGAGAGTAGTAAAAGGCGACATTGATGACTATTTTCCCGACTAGTCTAGTGGACTACTATCCACGACCAGTATGCCGAAGTTGAGAGTTCACAATGTTTTTCGTGCGCGTCAAACCGCGTCGGAATTTTGTAAAATCATTTCAGATTACTGTAAGAAACAATACAACAGAAATGTTTAAACACTATGTACACGCCATCTATTCGTCCCAAAAAACGAAGTCGATTGCAACCAGAAAATGTTTTTGTCAAAATCCCCTGTTCACCAATCACCATTCTGAATGAAGCCAATGAAATAGGGGTTGCCTCTATTAAAAACACTGGCTGCGTGGTGAATAAATCGCATATAGCGCTAACATTAAACTCACTGGAGATAGTCTTTTGTATGTTCCGAACTCTTTGACGAAATTTATATAATCATATTTTGAAAATGTTTTACTAGTAATAAAATAAAAAATCACCTTGCTAGGCGATAATCCAATATTATAAACGAAACTTGGATCGTTTTCCAGTTCGGCAAGCACTTCCTGTTGCTGTGGTAAAGTGAGACCGGTTTTGAACGCCTTCGCCATCAGCTGGTGCACTTCAGAATCTACGATGAAATAAAGCTGGTGATGCATAACTTATCAACCAACTCACGTTTTTTTAAACTACACGTTTATGCAAAATCGTGGACAGAGATTGCCAGGCGGGAAGCAAATTATCGAT
This sequence comes from Xenia sp. Carnegie-2017, assembly GCF_021976095.1. Lineage (NCBI taxonomy): Eukaryota > Metazoa > Cnidaria > Anthozoa > Malacalcyonacea > Xeniidae > Xenia > Xenia sp. Carnegie-2017. The sequence goes on along the minus strand of NW_025813488.1, from coordinate 8,553,240 downwards.
ATTAATTTGACAGCACAACATACAACTTTTAAAGTCCATTACGTAAGAGCAATTACAAAGCAAGAGCGCAGGTAAGAATTATGACAAGGGGAGGGAGGCAACTCACTTTAGACATATATAACTTATAGCAATTTGAAATTGCAGTGTGAGGGGAGGGGGAGAAATTGCCCTTTCACATCCCCCGCTGGCTACGCTCCAGCAAAGAATTGCAGTGAAAGGCTTTTTCTTGTTGATGACATTTCGTTTTTAGCGTCTTGTGTGCGTTGATGTTGACTTCAAAAGTCAACGGCAACGTTCACGGGAACTTAAAGACGAAACGTCGTCGATAAAAAAAACTCGCCGACTGCAATTCTTAGCAATGGCCATATTGAAAGTTTCATGTTCGGCTGCCATATACGCATCGAAAAAAACATAAAACATAGAAACTTTATTGAAACATCGCACAAACACAATGCAGGGAAGTCCCTCCGAACATGTATTCAACTATTGAGGTTCGGTTGAAAATAAACAGGGTTGGTGATTGGTTCGATGTAAAACGAAATAAACTACGCTTTAGAAATGATAAATTTAAAGAACTGTCCCTTCGTGTCCATCTCTGATTGACCCATTCGGAGAAGCCATTCATATTAGATGGACAATTAAGGACTATAGTCAGTATAAGGTCTTTGAAATGATAAATTTAAAGAACTGTCCCTTCGTGTCCATCTCTGATTGACCCATTCGGAGAAGCCATTCATATTAGATGGACAATTAAGGACTATAGTCAGTATAAGGTCTTTGAAATGATAAATTTAAAGAACTGTCCCTTCGTGTCCATCTCTGATTGACCCGTTCGGAGAAGCCATACACATTAGATGGACAATTAAGGACTATAGTCAGTATAAGGTCTTTGAAATGATAAATTTAAAGAACTGTCCCTTCGTGTCCATCTCTGATTGACCCGTTCGGAGAAGCCATTCACATTAGATGGACAATTAAGGACTATAGTCAGTATAAGGTCTTTGAAATGATAAATTTAAAGAACTGTCCCTTCGTGTCCATCTCTGATTGACCCGTTCGGAGAAGCCATTCACATTAGATGGACAATTAAGGACTATAGTCAGTATAAGGTCTTTGAAATGATAAACTTAAATAACTGTCCCTCGTGTCCATCTCTGATTGACCCGTTCGGAGAAGCCATTCACATTACATGGACAATTAAGGACTATAGTCAGTATAAGGTCTTTGAAATGATAAATTTAAAGAACTGTCCTTCGTGTCCATCTCTGATTGACCCGTTCGGAGAAGCCATTCACATTAGATGGACAATTAAGGACTATAGTCAGTATAAGGTCTTTGAAATGATAAATTTAAAGAACTGTCCTTCGTGTCCATCTCTGATTGACCCGTTCGGAGAAGCCATTCACATTAGATGGACAATTAAGGACTATAGTCAGTATAAGGTCTTTGAAATGATAAACTTAAATAACTGTCCCTTCGTGTCCATCTCTGATTGACCCGTTCGGAGAAGCCATTCACATTACATGGACAATTAAGGACTATAGTCAGTATAAGGTCTTTGAAATGATAAATTTAAAGAACTGTCCCTTCGTGTCCATCTCTAATTGACCCGTTCGGAGAAGCCGTTCATATTAGATGGACAAATAAGGACTATAGTGAGTATAAGGTCTTTGAAATGATAAATTTAAAGAACTGTCCCTTCGTGTCCATCTCTAATTGACCCGTTCGGAGAAGCCGTTCATATTAGATGGACAAATAAGGACTATAGTGAGTATAAGGTCTTTGAAATGATAAATAATCTAGTATTAGAAAAATGTTTGCTTGGGATATTCCGACATGAAACGCTGTCTAATGTTATTTTGAGTTATACTTGACTCTAGAACGAAAGCTGTGGGGAAAGAGCAAAAGCTCTGTACGAACGACTAAAACGACACAATTGAGACAACATCGATGACATTACGAGAACCCGCTTTAAGTCAGACGACGCAATTCACGATTTTTTTTTCACTTTCCCTGTGATGAAATCACATCTCACGCAGCAGTACCAGCTACACAAAATAGCTACCTGTGGTGTTGCTAGAAACACACATGGTCGAATCCCATTCAATCTTGGGCTTTTCTTGCTGTGGATTCATCCAGACGAACTGCAGTCCAAAACAAAACAGGTATGAATGAAGGTGACTATAATAACCTGGACGATCTACATTGACAAACAGGTAACGATACTCCCGTGTTCAAAACCATTTACTTTTAAAGTATAAATGTTGTAAAACTCTTAAAAGCTCTATAAAGAGAGCGGTGCGTTCGAGAGGGCCGTTACTTTCGCGATCCTTTAGTAAGGGTTCCACGGTATTTCCTCTAAGTGATTGTATAATTATTCTGATATTTATTGTAAAAGAGGAATAGTACAGAAATTATCCAAATTCGCTTGAAATACAAGAAGACTCACATACGAAAGTAAGCAAACGCGCGCAATGGATGATGGTTGAAATACAGAAAGACTCATATGAAAGTAAGCAAACGCGCGCAATGCATGATGGTTGAAATACAGGAAGACTTTCATATGAAAGTAAGCAAACGCGCGCAATGCCTTCGCTCTTTAAATAATAGTTAAACTGATACATACCTCATCTTCACATTGATACAGGGGGGGAGCAACTCTGATAAACTGTGGCTTAAACGAACTCTCGCTGGGCGGAGTATCGCCTTGAATACAGATAAAAAGCTCATCAACAAACTCCGCACATCAAACTTTTAAATAATGATCGGAAAAGACCTCGAAGTTCAAAAGCAACATGACCAAACCTGTTGTGAGTGTTTCGGCAATCTGCATCGTAGAACATCTCTCGAAGCCTGGGCTTTTAAAAATACGTAAAATAAGACAGCTTAACATCAAATTGCCTCGATAAAGTAAGTAGCCATATCAATGATTTAGAACCCAATCCTCTAGATGTCTAACTACCGTGTCAAGGTGAGCCGAGGACGCCATCTTGAAAGGTGGCAAAAAGCAAAACTTAAAATGAAAAGTAAGTTAAAACAAAGTTTGAAAAACTCATCTTATCAAACATTTTAATATATAAACCTAGACTATCACCTTTGCACCTCTTTATCAACTCAGCAAAAGCAGATATTAGTCGTAAATATCGTCAGTTTTGAATTTTGGCGGAGTCAGATATCTAGTAGATTGGGTTCTAGGTCATTGAGCCATATGTCTCCAGTCCTACACATCCCCTTCGACGCAATAAAAATAAATCCATGGTAGTTTGGACTTTGGGTTTGATATCCACAATCATTTATACATACCCGTGTGGATGCTAAGGGGCATATTGAGGGTTGGGGGGGGAGGGGGGCGAGCCCGATTCTTACATGATTACCTTGAAGCATTGGTTTATAAAGTGATCCCAATCATTGAGAGTCTGACCCGATCTTTCTGCACTTTACCACACCGAGTTTAATTTGGTCGAAGAGCAAAAAACATTTTGTTCTGTTCTCAAATGGAACCTGTCGATACGTCACTACTAGCAAGTGATGTATTTTCCCAAGGTTCCCGCGGTCAACTTCGTTCTAGCTGGGTTAAAATTGATTTTTGACCGGTCAATAATACAACGAAAACGTGAAAAAACAAATTTCTTTCCAATCCACCGATTCTACTGTTTGACGTTCTTGCCTACACACGAATAAAAATTTCGGTGAAGGTGGAGTCAAACGATCTAATCAGAACACTTTGTGTAAAATGAAATTGAAACCTTCGATCCAAGTTCACACGGCACATAATTACGAGGACAAATATTGTTTTTTCTGTACAAAAATTGACGTTCAACATATCAAAAGAACATTGAAAGGAAAACTGATTTACAATCGTTGCGGAAGACCAGGAAATGTTAGATGTGAAAAGGACCGGCAGAGTAGAAAATTGACCCGTGAAATAAATAGGCATTTTTTGTCGGTCCGTTACTTCGAGCCCTGTTGTTTCTCGTCCCCACTCCGCACGCGCTGTTTCTATGAAAATAACCTTGTTTGCTATGTGTAATCAACAACAACAACAGTCCTTCTCAGGACTCTACTAACCTGGACGAGCTACATCCACAAACTTTTAACAATACTCCCGGGTTCAACCCATTTACTTCAATACGTAATCACATGAGAAAACCATACCTGTTATCATGGTCTGGATCTGCAATGATGGTGGGCAAACCAGATTTCACCATATTAGACAGTAAATCGTGCTGTTGGGCAGGGCTGTTTTTTATGGCATTGATGTCGTTAAGCTAAAATATAAACGACACGTTCGCAGGAGTCAATAGTCATTGCAATAAGTAAAACAACTTACGACAAAGCGCGTGTTTGACCGCGTAACGATAACCGGAGAAAACCTAGCACTGTTTCATAGTGCTAAAATCCTTGGGGACATATCATAAAATACCCTCCCATTTTTAAAGACACTCTTACAAATTCGAACATACAGCATACGTATTAAAACATAATAGTAAAGTTAAACTAAAGTATCATTTAGTTCTCAATTATTTATCTAGAATCATTTAGTGGTCAATGTAATGAACGAAGTAGAAAGAACGAGGCATATTATAGCAGTGGACAGTGAGTGAACGGGCATCCTACAATCTAGCCGCAAATTTATTTTCTCTCCCAATTTAAGAGAGCAAATGTCGGCACGAAAAAACTAATCGTATTCTTCAATTACATCAATTGTAAAAACTTGATGTTGTTTGTAATTATGTGAAAAGGCACTGTCGTAAGGTCTCACCTGAGATGCTGAAACATCTGCAACCAAAATCTGTCTGGGCGTCTTCTTGAGAAGCTAAAGGATTTTGATAATGACAAAAATGACTTCATTAATTAAGTGAATGGTCACATGTTTGAAGATGTAGATTGTAGACTCCTTAGAAGGATTACTGGTGTTGGTATTGACTGACCAGTCTGACCTTTCAACAACCTCATTTGACTGACCCTTCAACAACAACACTTGACTCTGAAGATGACCATCGCCGAGGTTGCCGAAATATTAGTAAACATTCATACCAACCGTTCTTCTCAGGATTCTATTAACCTGAACAATCTACATCTACAAACATGTCCAATTTAATCACAAAACATTAGTCATGAACACTATGCAGCTATTATATATCAACTTATTAAGAAGAATGACATTAAAATTAAACCCACCATGTGTCATTCAATAGTACAACAATAAACATCTAAATTTATAACATATTTCAAAATATATATCATCTTGAGTATACACATTTTTTAAACTGTGTATCATCTTGAGTATACACATTTTTTAAACTGTGTATCATCTTGAGTATACACATTTTTTAAACTGTGTATCATCTTGAGTATACACATTTTTTAAACTGTGTATCATCTTGAGTATACACATTTTTTAAACTGTGTATCATCTTGAGTATACACATTTTTTAAACTGTGTATCATCTTGAGTATACACATTTTTTAAACTGTGTATCATCTTGAGTATACACATTTTTTAAACTGTGTATCATCTTGAGTATACACATTTTTTAAACTCTGTATCATCTTGAGTATACACATTTTTTAAACTGTGTATCATCTTGAGTATACACATTTTTTAAACTGTGTATCATCTTGAGTATACACATTTTTTAAACTGTGTACCATCTTGAGTATACACATTTTTTAAACTGTGTATCATCTTGAGTATACACATTTTTTAAACTGTGTATCATCTTGAGTATACACATTTTTTAAACTCTGTATCATCTTGAGTATACACATTTTTTAAACTCTGTATCATCTTGAGTATACACATTTTTTGAACTCTCTATCATCTTGAGTATACACATTTTTTAAACTCTGTATCATCTTGAATATCAAGAAAACGAGATGTCTGTTGTTTTACTAAACTACATCACACATGCTTGCTTGAAATTCCTAGTAGGGTAAGCAAGCTTACCATTCCCGCTTAACATTTTCTCTAAGAAATTTCAGGCAAGGGTTGGCTATGCAGGCCATCATTTTACTATCAAGTACTTCACATAAGCATGTCACAGCATGTAGATGATAAAAAAAACTTTCAAATCTGCTTATCAATGAAATATTTTTTAAAAACATCACAATGCCATCAAATTACGGAATGGGAACCAATGTATTCAATTCCCTCTTTTGATGAGAACTGTTCAGAGAATTATGTGTGAATATGCCATATGTGATAAAAACCAGACAATGAAAATGAAGGCTTTGATAAAAATTGATTGACAACATGAAATAATTGTCAAAATATCCTTACATCTTTCGTATGTGACGTCAGTAGCTGGGAGATGAAGACCTTTTCCGAAGCTGACAAAAGCGAGAGACTGCTCAAGGGATAACGGTTGTCTTCATTGGCTTCGTGACTCTGAAATGAGATGAAGAACATTAACTACGCATCCACAAGAAATAATATGGACAAACATAATACAAAGTGGAATATGCTAAGGTTTTTAGAACACATATTGTTAGTGCTATATGTCCACATTTCATCAGTTTCTCAGGAATGATATAAGAGTTACTAATATTTTTGTCATTTTTCAATACCTACACCTGCCAGACTACAGTGAAGGGCAATGGCACCCACAAGATTTGTCAAATGACAAGTTTTTAGTTGGAGTTGTTAAGCAGAAAACAAAAAATGCAACATATTTAAAACGTTTGCACCCCTGCGTCCACCCCTGTGTTGATATTTCATAGATTTTTGCCCCAAGATCTCAGGACATATACTGTGCAGTCTGGTACATGTGAACATACTTCAAAACATATTACTCTTTTTTAAATCGGAGCTTACTTCACAAAAATTCATTGTCCGTCATCAAAGGACTTCACAAATGTACAACTCAAAGGAAATCTTATTCATCTTCAGTTGAAGGTCATGCTACTCGTAACATAGTGTTGATTGAAGTGTTAGGGTTCTGTTTAAGTACTGACTCTAAAGATAACTACATTCAACACTAATAGCGCATCTTAGGGTTGCATTAACCTGAAAGATCTACATCTACAAACATGTAACGATTACTCAAGATGTCCAAACCATTCACTTGACAGATATGTGTTGAAAATGTTTTCTTGTTGTTATAATTCATAGTTCACAAATATTTAATTCTTTCGTGTATTTTTGAAAGAAAAAAGTAATCTTTTCAAGACAAATCTACGAGCTCACCAGTAATTGTAAAAAGAAAGCGTAAAAGGAATTGTTTTGCGGAAGGCCAGTCTTGTACATTTCGTAAAGAAGAAACAACATGGACACGCGTTGGATAGCAGCCGGTAAGAGATCCGGTTGTTCAAGAAACATCATCTAAAGAAGAGTAAAGAAACAGTATCGTCGATATTAGTGTTAGGTCAGGGAATGCTATTTAAATGTATAGTAAATACAATAAGATAAAATGACTTATACAAACCAGAGCACAACCGATACGAAAGTGATCTTGTCTTTGAAAGGTGTGGTGAAAGGTTGACGCTATTCCTTCGAATGACGACTGGAAAAGGTTGTCTTCGGAAAGGATACTAAATGAAAGAGAGGAGACTCGGTGAGACCGTAGTTTCACTAGTTTGTTCGAATTTACAAACAACGATAAACACATTTTTATGACACTGAATGTACCTTAAAAGCAACGAGAGCTCTTTCGATGAGAGCGCCATGCTTCTTCACGACATACAGTTAAGTAAATGCAGCGAAAATAGAAAAAAATGTACAATTTCCACGACAGTTATGCCGCCATGTTGGAAAGATTGGACCCACTCTTTTTCATTTCTCAAAGGTTGAATGATGACATTACAGTGGGGGACCACACCAGAATGACACAACTTTGCAAGGGCTCCAATTTTCTGGGATTTGCCAATCGTAACCGGGTTGAAAACGAATGTCGGGAATTATGAGCCAAGTTCGGCTATAGAATTGCACCACAGAATAATCATTAACACGCGGGGAAAATGGAGGATGTTCAGGTTCGTGCGGGTCTCGTACATGAATGTCAAAGCAAGGACGACAAGTTTGCCGTCATCGTGGGAGAAATTGGTGGAGGAAGGTTTGAAGATTGCATCACGAAGCCTTATCGAACTGGGAGCAAACACAATGCAGACATCGGTTCTGCGCTGCCGAAAACTGGCGAGAAAAGGTTAGATATAGCTGACAGAAAGAGAAAAAGATCAAATCGACGAAACTACCAAACATTTCTAGGAGAAGGTTCACAATTCTAAGAATTCAAAAGGAACAGGGGAAAGCGGAGCCTGTTTAAAAGTAGCGCGGGCAGATTAGCACGAGAACATGCAATATAATTATGCAGGACACTAAATTTTACTCAATTAATTGTTTGTTTATGTCCAGTCCCCTGCTGCGCGATCCCTGAAGAGACAATTCCTGTTAACGCCCTCGAAGATACACTTATAGTGCACATGCGGCAAGGAGACTAAGATGATGGGAAAGAGTGAACCGAAGGTGGGAATTTTACACATTAAAACCTCAACACCTCAAAATGAACAGAGATAATAAGTAATTGTTTATGGAGGTCCACTGTCATTTTCAAAAGTTCTGTTCAATGAAAACATAATTTGAATAGCTAAAAAATTTTGTTTCATAAACATTTTCAATTAAAATAATAAGGCATTCATCATCATATAGCTACATGGCAAAACTACTGCCCTCCGATTAAATAAAAAGTGCATTTAAATTGGTGGGTCACGTCAGATAACTTACTCGAGTAGAAAAAAAGAAACAAAAAAGCCTCCCATGTTTAGCAAGAATGGACTTCTAACAAAACTAGTGCATAGCAAATTATCAAATCATCGCAATCGAAAGGGAAAGTTTTGCCGAACTTTCAATGTACACAAATTAATAAGTTTACACAACGATCCGTTTACAAAAAATAGACACAATCTCCGTCGTGAATTTTCTCCAATGCATACTTTCCTTGCCATGTTTCACGGGCATAAAAAAATCTTTTCTTTTTTCCCTGAACACGATTTCTTAAAAATTTACGAGCCACAAAAATAACATTGTGGCCGAACGAAAAGCCTCGTACTAATTCCATCGTTTGGTTGATTGACGTGCCTTTTTAGGAAGCACGTCCCCGTCATTGATTGGTCGTTTAGAGGCAGTCACGTGTCCTCGCGTGTCAACAAATCTTCAAAATCTGGAGTGCATACGAGACGTTGTTTGATTCGATGAAGTGTCGTCATTGTTCCCTTTTCAGGACGAACGGAAACAAGTTTCTAAACAATAAGAATTAGATTATTTTTGTTGTTGAATATTCTTGGCATGCCTAATTGTGTGTGCAGGCAAGCAAAAAATGGTTCCCCTTCCAGGACGAAGAGAAACAAGCTGCTAAACAATAGGATTAAGGCGGTTTTGCGATTGTGTACTCGGCACACTTGATCCTTGGGCAAAAAAAAATAGAGTTTATAAACAATAGGATATAGGCGGTTTTGTGATTGAGTACTCGGCATACTTGATCCTTGGGCAAGTTTAAAAACCTAAGATAAATTAAATTTGTCGGAGAGTGAATCCGATTACAAATCAAAAACACAGAGAACAAAACTCATGCTAGTCTCACGTTTGACTAGATTAATTGAGCATCAAAATCACGCGACTAAACTATTCGCTTGAAAATTCTCCACCGACTTTAAGCTACGACAAGTCATCGGTTATGTATTTACACACGATTAATTACATGTACATCAAACAAACTGCTTCCAAGCAAACAGTTTCGGCCTGAATAAAGAACTAATTCCTTATAATTTGACCGTTTGTGATAATCCTTCAGTTTATGAGTGGGGAGGGGAGGGTGGGGTGGGGAGGGAATGTCTAGAAATCCAAATACGTTACCAGGTTTTACGGAAATCGAGAAGAATTTGAGACATGTTTTAACAATCATCGAAACAGTTTTAGTAAATTATTATGGAAGGGGGATTGGGTTTGCAGCTTATCCAGCTTTCTAAAAAAAATAAACTAACTCTCGAAAACTGACGTCCAAACAGCTTTATTCGACAAGCAAAAAGATTGACAACTTATCATTATTAGGTCATTATCAAGCTCGACATCAATCGCCATCAGAGAATGAGAGACAGATCAATTCACTACCTGTAGGAAATTGCATGGCGTTCCCACCGACACGTCCAAACTAATATTGTCCATGACGAAACTGGAAATTAAGAAAAATCGGTCTTAAAAATTCTATATGTTTGAAAAAAAATTCCGCGTTATTTGATACCGCACTCGTCCAGATTTGTGAACGCGAATCTTTCCAATATAGCCCTCGGGAATGTCTTCCAGCCTTAAAGCTTTTTCTTCATTCTATTGAAATGATTAAAAGAAAAATCGGCAACATGTCCAAAAGAGATTGTGCGCTTTTCTGTAGTCAGTGTTAGAGGTTGTATGCTGTACTGTAGTCAGTCATAGAGATTGTATGTTATACTGTAGTCAATCATAGAGATTGTATGTTATACTGTAGTCAGTCATGGAGATAGTATGTTATACTGTAGTCAGTCATAGAGATTGTATGCTATACTGTAGTCAATCATAGAGATTGTATGTTATATTGTAGTCAATCATAAAGATTGTATGTTATACTGTGGTCAATCATAGAGATTGTATGTTATACTGTAGTCAATCATAGAGATTGTATGTTATACTGTAGTCAGTCATAGAGATTGTATGCTATACTGTAGTCAGTCATAGAGATTGTATGTTGTACTGTAGTCAGTCATTGAGATTGTATGCTGTACTGTAGTCAGTCATAGAGATTGTATGTTATACTGTAGTCAGTCATAGAGATTGTATGTTATACTGTAGTCAGTCATAGAGATTGTATGCTATACTGTAGTCTGTCATAGAGATTGTATGCTGTACTGTAGTCAGTCATAGAAAGTGTATGTTATACTGTAGTTAGTCATAGAGATTGTATGCTATATTGTAGTCAGTCATAGAGATTGTATGTTATACTGTAGACAGTCATAGAGATTGTATGCTGTACTGTAGTCAGTCATAGAGATTGTATGTTATACTGTAGTCAGTCATAGAGATTGTATGTTATACCGTAGTCAGTCATAGAGATTGTATGCTATACTGTAGTCTGTCATAGAGATTGTATGCTGTACTGTAGTCAGTCATAGAAAGTGTATGTTATACTGTAGTCAGTCATAGAGATTGTATGTTATACTGTAGTCAGTCAGAGAGTGTATGCTATACTGTAGTTAGTCATAGAGATTGTATGCTACACTGTAGTCAGTCAGTCGTAGAGATTGTATGTTATACGTTCGTCAGCAAAAGAGAAGCAAAAAAAATGGTCACCTTTTTCTTCATGCTTTTCAGGTTGTCATCAAACATTTTCTTCGAAAGAGAATCCGGTAGTTGAAAGAACAACATCTGTTGTTTTCTCCACTAAAAATAACAATAACGGCTAAAAATGAACCTCACCACCTATTCCTGTGAAACATTGGGTAAATTTCCATACGTATATATATAGCTACAATTTTCGATACAATTTGATATATATATATATATATGTACCTACGATACATGCAAAAGCAACGTGGCCCTCGAGGCACCACAATGGCCTTTTGGCGACTATTGAACTAGAGCACAGGATGTGCGGTTTAGCTTTAAGGTTAGTATGTAAGATCATAATGGATGCATCGAAATACCGTAGCAATAATTTGCTACTAAGCTATGATTTGTTTTCTAACTAGGCACACTTAATGATTCAAATTGATGAATTCGTATTGCTAACAGTTACGCCAACGATTTACTCATCAATTATCGTAGAGATATGTATAGTATTTTGCCAAATATATTAATGTCAATGTCCGTCAAGCGCTCTCGCCAAAATAGCATTTCAGAGACTTTGCTTTTAACATTTTCCGGAGTGCATGCCTCCGGATCCCCTTAAGCCATTAGCTACCAGTCTCAACACCTCCCCCCTCCCCAATCAAAAAAGCTTTCTACGGGTCTGGTATACATTGTAATTGGTTCAAGTTTTTTCTTTCGCTTAAGTGTGCTATCTTGTCCAAGCGCAGTGGAAGTTTTTAATATCATGACGTCATAGCCCTGGTGAAACTTTGCCCCAGGTCCTACAATTTCTATCTCGGTGACCCTGTTTTAGCCGTGTCTGAAAAAGGGTAATAATGGACTCCGTCGATTTCGACGTATGAGGGTTCCACAAAGTGGAACATCCTGGTCACTTATAGTGAAAGCAGCTGACCAGACTACAATCACTCGTATCCTTCACGCAACCACAACGCTGATATCAGCGTGACACAGTGTGACAAGGCTGCAACATTGCAGATGCAGATACAGTCCATCTGAGGACATAGTTTCCTCTACCAAATTTCCCTCACATGGCTTTGGTCAACCCAGGATAGGTTTACAGACACATTGCCAAATGTGCCACGAGCCGGGATTGAACCCGCGCCGTCTGGCTTACAGCTCATGCAATTAACCATTCAGCCACCCGCCCCGTCCTAGGGTCATCCCTTTCAGATGGCAACATTTCGAGTTTTGAATTGAACACTTGACATGTACAAGCATACAGTTCAACGCGATTCCTACCGACTCGTCACTGGTCAGCAGCTCTCCGCATGTCATTCGTTGTGAGGTGGTCGCCCTGTATTGAGATGTGCCAGGCGGTTTCGAAAATGGTATTTTGTCCGTTGTATCCATCTCCTCGACTGAAAAAATTGACATATTCAGTAACATCATTCATTCGCAAATCAAGACAATTCATGTACAAGACACACACATGCAATGGCGTAGTCAGCCTGCAGATATACTCCCGGTGAGCTAAGTAAATATTTAAGGTTACCGTCATTCATTTCTTTAGAAATCTATTACTCTCATAGCGGGAGTAGAAAGTCGGGCTGGCAAGGCAATTGTCGTCACACAAATACGCCTGCCCGGTGGAGAGGCCAGCCCGATTATTCTCTCCTGCCATTTTTTAGGTGAATGGTTTGAACCAAGGAGTATCGTTACATGTTCGTAGATGTAGATCGTCCGGGTTAGTAGAGTCCTGAGAAGGACTGTTGGTGTTGATGTTGACTGACGTTTCGACAACCTTAGCGGTAGTCGTCTTCGTGGTCAGCCTGAAGTTTACCCCTCACTTGAATATAAATATGACTACCGCAAAAGCTGTCGACGCAACACTCGACACCAACAACAGTAGTCCTTCAAAGGACTCTACTAACATGTAAACAAGATCTTCATCTACAAACATGTAGATGTTCATAAGTTCGCTTGCTGTGAAACAACAGATTTCTAATTGAATAATAATGATGCTCTGAAAATTCAATTACACCCGCCTTACGTACATGCAACGGTCGATATTTCTTCGCCATCTTTCACCTCCATGGAGAAACGGTCGTGCAGAGCAAGTGGTATGTGCATGGGTAGAACACCGCCTTTCTCATCGACTTCCATGACGCCCTGTAAATGCAGTTTACCGCACAAATTTATCCTTGCATTGGTTTTGATTATGAAGTAAATAAAGTTTAAACGGTGCCCCAGTCGGCAAAAATTTTTATTTGCGACATCAAATCTAGGTGTGATTTCTAACACTTCGGTGAAGAAAGTTTTTTCTTTGGTTCAATCGTTCTACTTTTATGGTGGTTTATAGTCGCCTTTCAATCGACCTTGTCCGTCGTAACATGGCGTCCGGGTCTAGCCAAATTATGACGTCATCCAAGGTAGTTGGTATATACATGTTTTGTATAGAGGAGCCCCCTGCATGACATCACAAAAGTAAGTCGTTCCGGACTTTTCGGACGACGGAGAAGGTGCATCAAAAAGATTAATATCGCATATAAAAATTTTTGCAGCCATGGGCACTTTAAGCAGCAAGCCAAAGATTTTCTGTCAAAAGGGGGGAGGGCAGTAAACGGGAAGGGGGGCAATGACTTAAAACAATTTAATGTAAGCAAAATATAATATATCAAGGGGGTTAGAATTTTTCCTGTTGGGGAGCTGACCCCAGCACACTCCTCTAGCTACGTCACTGAGCAAGCCAACACTGACTCTCAAGCACATCATGGGTGACGGCAATAGAGTAAATATAACTAGGCTACTACCTTTCCCATCTCATTTTCTATTT